>NC_142932.1:30428914-30436414 GCF_046866305.1 Octopus bimaculoides
TATATATATATATATATATATATGTATATGTATATATATGTATGTTTGTATATATATATATATGTATATATACATAATTTTTCTCGTCTGGCCGTAAAGCCTTTTCTGTTTGTTTTCCTGTCTTGTTTTTTGTCCGCCACTACATTCCTCCATGGCAAGATTTAATATGTGTATACAAATTTAATTTGCGGTCCATGGGAAGAGCCGTTTCAACGATGCGTCCTGCCCAGCTCTTCGAAACGCCGGTGTTAAAACGGGGGTAGCTGATGAAGAAGAATGTTCTCTATGTGGCTTGTGTGTTTTCTCGTCTACGTTTTGTTTGCAATGTCCTGTACCCAGATATGCACCTATACATACAGGTGGATGTCGGTATGCACATACCTGTACGTATATATGCATATACTCATTTACTATTTGTATATACAAACATACATATATATACATATACATACATATATATATATATATATATATATATATATATATATATATATATATATATATATATATATATATATATATATATATAGCTGAAGGATTAAAATTAATCAAAGGACATATTAAGTATGTCTACCTGTTGGAAATAAAAGTCAAAATTTATTTTCTTTTGTAATGCTTAGTGTAACGTTATGCAATAACTCTATTTTATAAACGTTACAAACAGCTAAGCCCGGTTTCACCTGGTCGGTTTGGATGATGTGTCTGTAAAACCTGCTCTGTGTTAGCATTCGACTTGTTTGGGCACTCTTACGTTAAGAAACAAATTTAGAATGACTTTTTTCTGTCAAAGCGCTAAAAATAACTGACCAACAAAAAAAAAACAAGATTCAACCAAATCAAAAAATAAACCCAAATACTAATCGAACAAAGATGAACCATCCCACCTACACTGCACGCGCACACGCACACACACACATTCACATACTCCCTTTTACATACACACACATATATTCACGCAAAGTTGAAACGCTCACCTCTTCCTTCCTTATTCATCTATCACCCCTTCTTTTCTCCTTCATAAACACAAGAGTATTATTATAGTAAATTATCTCGGTAACCATGGGAGCTATGAAAATATATGACATCACCCCTTCCTTCCTTATTCATCTATCACCCCAGAGTATTATTATTGTAGCTTATCTCGGTAACCATGGGAGCTATGATAAAATACAAAGCCAAGCATCTCCACCGGATCATTCTACATATCTGTGTAATTTTTCGTGCAATTCCACCAAGCCGTTTGACCGTGAATCCCAAGACAAGAAAGAATCGCCCATGTCAAATTTATATGTATAGATGGTAAGCCTACGTGTGCCTACATAAGCCTACGTGTGCCTACATGAGCCTACGTGTACCTACATAAGCCTACGTGTACCTGCATAAGCGTACGTGTGCCTACATGAGCCTACGTGTACCTACATGAGCCTACGTGTACCTACATAAGCCTACGTGTGCCTACATGAGCCTACGTGTACCTACATGAGCCTACGTGTACCTACATAAGCCTACGTGTGCCTACATGAGCCTACGTGTACCTACATAAGCCTACGTGTGCCTACATGAGCCTACGTGTGCCTACATGAGCCTACGTTAGCCGCATCATGCACTTTCAAGATTGATTTGAGCCCCTAAATTAGAGTATAATTAAACAAAATGGACGTCAGCATACTACTTATATATCTTTTATGGACTACAACCGAACATCACACACAGTATGTCTACCTTGGTCCAAGTCAGTGACAAAATTTAACACTCAAATAGCGTAGAATCCCGTTGTTTCTCTCATCACCTCTCATCTCAGTTGTTGCTGTTGTTAATGGTGGTGGTTTTTCTATTTATCTCCAGTTAAGACTTAAGTTACCAGACCGATGATCAAAAGCATTCTAGCTGCAGCAATCCTTACTACGACGACATTATCCAATGTCGCCTTTGCGTACTAATACAGTAAAGTTTGCATTATGAAGCAGATTTGGCTGTTGTTCCTACCTGTACTTGATTAGTGCTTTAGTTTGTCGACGCTGAAAGAGTGAAAGTCAAGATGAGATTTGAGCTTGGAATGTAAAGAGCCGGAATAACTACCGCTCAACAGCTATCAATTCTCCCATTTGTTATTATTATTATTATCATTATTATTATTATTATTATTATTATTATTATTATTATTATTATTATTATTAAGAAGAAGAAGGAGGAGGAGGTGCATGAGGAGGAGGAGTAGAAGAAGAAGAAGAAGAAGAAGAAGAAGAAGAAGAAGAAGAAGAAGAAGAAGAAGAAGAAGAAGAAGAAGAAGAAGAAGAGTTTCTTTTTATACCTGTATTTACGAGAAGGGCGCATTCATACAACAACAATGTATATATGGAGGTTAAAAAAACATGCGTATTAGACAAACATGATACAGAAATAAGGCGAGGAGCGAAGCTGTTATGTAACTCAGAGGAAATGATTTGAAAATTTGTAGTAACAAAGTAAATACACAGAAATAAATGATCACAGAAAAACACAAATTATCTAAAATACGATATGATTTTAAATTTTAGCACAACCAGACTGGAACAGAGCACCCCGCAGTCCTACACTTTACGCTCTTTCATCCAGGTACTGATACTGAAAAATATTGATTTCAGACGAGCTTCTGTGCATTTTGGTTGTTGGGGCGTGCAAGAAAGGGGCTATATCTTGGCTGCTGTTTGAGTACAGCATATTGTAAAATTTATAGATTACTCTTGCAAGCGACTTGTTTCTGATGTGCTACGTATAGCGGGATCCAATCTGATCGTACATATTCAGACTGACTTCTCATATTGTTCTTTGCACATTGTCTGCTTAGTTTATTGGTCATTTGCTTTCCATCAAAACCCTATGAAAAAAAATCATGTTGGTATCATGAACCCGGTCCGTGAAAATTTTGGTCGTTTTTCCGTTAAGCTCATATTCCTTGTTGGGGAGTTTTTATCTTTGAAATTTTCTCCAGCAGTTTGCCCTTCTAGCTGATCTTCCCCATCATCATGTAACAGCAAGGGAGTATTGCTGATAGAAAAGCCTTGTCGTTTGCATCTTGAGCCCAGAGAAACGGGGATTTTTATGGTCACCTTAAGTTACAGTCGGAGTCGTGACTAGTTATGCTAATGAGATGACAGGCACCGAAACTGTGGCCGATAGGGTTCTGGAAACTCAAACCTATGGTTCTCCTCTGTCTTCCCTTCTTCGCTACACCAGCTCTTCAGGAGAAAATCTCTCGAGTGGCTCTTACTCTCATGAAAACCATAGCTTTCGTCTCTGATCTCTCAACTGAGCACAACTTCGATATAACTCTGTAATTTTTCACTGGTTGTAAGTCCATACTAACCGCCCCACGATCAACTGTCTTGTCTCGTTAACTCTGCTCTGAATCCTCGTCCATAATGCGACGACATTACGATGAACCAATGGTCATTACCTTAGCCCTTGACCCTGACTGTCACCTTTGCATTTTTTTATGGCCCAAATATTGTAGAAGAAATGTATGTGTGAGTGTGTACCCCATGCTGTGGCTTCGATTCTACGCTTAAGACAGAGTTCCGTAGGCCTTATTGCATCAAATAGCGAATACTTATCTTCTCATCGCGGATAGACTCTCTTCCAGTTAGTTTTTTTTGAGAGCAAATGAAAATTCCCACCATTTTCAAGTTTGTGTGCGTGCGTGTGTGTGTGTGTGTGTGTGTGTGTGTGTGTGTGTGTGTGTGTGTGTGTGTGTGTGCGTGTGATTAAAAAATTTCCTGTTCCAGAGAATATTCCCAGGTTACTTTCTGTTGCTTGAATCCGATCATATCCAGGTTCTTTCTTGGTCTGCGAACACAGGTGAAAGTGTTCAAAAATAGTTTCTTACCTTCTGGTTTTGCGTGGTATGTGTTCGTTTATGTATAATGCTTTGTGATCGATGTTGTTTTCTTTGCCGAAAAACTGCTAGCGTTGCTCATACTAGCAGCGTTTTCAATGAAAATATCATTAATTTTCTTGTTTTCTTTGATAACGTATTTGTCTTTCACTACAATATTTTCTTGTTCATCTCTTGTTTAGTTTGCCAGTGGTAGTTTTGTTTTGAACTTTTCCTTTTAAAGAGTATTTGTGTACAAATGAAATTTTTTTTTAAATCTAATATTACATGCTTTTGTACGTGGTAGAATGCAGTGTTTTTAAGATCGTCTTGCAAAACACGTCTAACTAGGTCAGTGGTGAACAATAATAATGATAACAGCGACAACAGCAACAACAACAACAATGATAATACTATCAATCTTTTCTTTATTTACCCCTGTGGGCAATTACATTCAATTTCCTTCAAACTTAAAATTACCTGAAACGTTATATATTAAAGGATCGCGGGCTATGAAAACGTGTGAAAATGAAGAACAAGGTATATTTTCAAAACCGTGGAGTGGGTCAGGGACGTTATGCAAAGAAGACACTTCAAAATCTTTGTGTGAAAATAAGGACATATCATAAATAACAACCTACATAAAAGTAAGTGTTTTAAAAGCACATACAGAAACATTAATGGTTACCCACCCACACACTTTCAAAACACTTTGGTGACATTTTCGTCAAATATCTATCATTTAAGTGTCTCCTGTATTTTAGCCCTATTTATCCTTTTACTTGCGATTATACTACTCTCTCCTTTGTCCCTCAACCCGTTTGCTCCGTCTAGGAAGTTATTTGAATAGTTTGTCGTTGCCATTCTCTTTCTTTCATTTTGCGTATGTTTAGATCTGGCTCGCCCTTCCTTTTCTGTTGTACCTTTATCTTCCCTTTTTTCGGTTATTTTCCATTCATTTCCGGCTTCCATTATTTCATAAAGTCAGAAGAGAGAGTTAGGAAACTATTAATTGAGGGAAGAGACGGTTCTCAATCGTTAGCTTCTGTGACCAAGGGCAAAACGGATTTTCTGTAAACCAGTTTGTCCTTACTATTGGTACTACTGTTCATCACTCTACTTCTCCTTCTCCCTCTCCATGTTACTGCTATTCATGGTCAGAAAAAGGGATCATTCAGGCTCCCGTTAGATTCTGCTAGAAAGGGAGCAGGATAATCTCCGCTTGTTACAGACCTTTGAGCGATCGTGCTTTCAGAACTGCAGTATCTTCTGGGAACTGTTGCCGCACTTTCTACCTTTCTCTTTCTATTTTAACTGTTCCCGCAACCAGAAAAATATCCTGTGGTTTTTGCTACAATAGATACGGCAACTCGGCTTCCGTCCTTCTACTGCAAGTCTCATCGCTTTTCCTTCCGCATTTATAACTGAAAAGAGGTCTGGAGTAGCCTTGTGATTTTCGGATGACATAAGGACTTTGTCTACCGAAACCTTCGCCCAGCTACAGGCCATTCTTCGTTACATCAGCTTTCACTACCTGCTCATAGTGGGCCATGGAGTTTACGACGACCTAAGTGAAGTCATCGTTATTAACAACATCCTTGACTTTGATTGCTGTGTTTGTTATCGCCCATGTTCTGCAGCACAAGTATATGGGCAGATGTGTATCACACTTCCACAAGTTGTTTGCTTGCTGGAATCTCATTCTTGAATGAGAGAAAATAAAGGATAGATATAAATTGAGGTGCTGCAGGATGATAAGGTAATAGAAAGAGAAATGAAAGGGAAAGTCTTCAATGGGTAGAAGAGAACAGTTAAGAAGGCACTCTGAACAAAACTAAATGGAGGCAGTTTCATGAAGGTACTCAACACACGGACCATGCCAGTACTAGGAAACAGTGTTCCTTTTCTAAAATGGACAAGGACAGCGCTATAGGAACTGGTTAGAAGGATTAAAATACTGGTCACAGTTCACAATACAAAAACTAATATTAACATGCCGAGCTTACCAAGAAAGAAAAAATATGGCAGACGTTTGTTAAACTCAGAAGACACTATCAGTACTGCGTTATTTGATTTGAAAACAAATGCTGTGCTTAGTGAAGAGTGAATATAGTCTGCAGTCAAGATCACTGAAATTCACTGAAATAGTAACGAAATTCTAGAATAGATAGAAGAATGACAGGACAAATAGTTGGAAAAAGAAGGAATTACATGGACAATTCATGCATTCATGCAATAAACCGAGGATGCTAGAAGTCATGAACGCTGGTTGTGACTGACAGATGGAGACCTGATTTTAGTTGGATTATACCAAACAGTTGGAGTTTCTGATTCCTGAGATGGAAAGAAAATTGGCGGGCGGGAGCACTAGATTAAACTAAGCCAATGTTTAGCTCATATTTTATGTTATCGATCCCAAAATTATTAAAAAAAAAGTTAAGGCACCCAAAAGAGATTTGAGCTTATGATATAAAGAACTCTAAGTAAAAACTGCAATGCATTCAATCCGGCACGCTTTTCAAGTTCCTCTGCACGTGATTTAAAAATAATATTAATATATTCTTCACTGTTTGTCTATTGCTAACTATATTATTAGGTCATCAAAGAGTATTTTGTTAACCTACTCTTGTTTGAATGAACCGAGTGTTTCTGTAGCATAACTAAGCTCAGTTCCAAATGACTTGGGTATAAGCAATGTTTTTATTGTCATGATTGTATTCGGTATAAACTATATGTAGGGTGGAACAGTGCTTATTTTGCTCATTGTTTTTATATATAAAAGTCCTTGAACTATACAAATATATATGTGTATATATACAGAAATATGCACGTAAAACGCTCATAAAACCTTTTTTATTCTTGTTATTATTTCCAATCGATAGAGAGCTACAAAAGTGACTCCAAGGAGTACGGTTTTATGCATGCCACTTATCAAATTTATACGTGCCTTTATAAAGCTTCATGGCTACAGCTATCACGTCGTTGATGAAAATAATGAAGATGATGGCAATAATGAAATGAGCAATAATTCCACCACCACTACCACCACGGTCTCCAGAACAAACCTCTAGCAATTGCTAGTGAAATATCTTTGTGCCTAGTATTAGATATACATGAATCAAACACCTCGTCTCCTAATATAAACAAAGGAAACAGGTGAGATGAAATCATTTCTTTAAAACGACAAGTTACCCCGCCTCAGGAAAATAACGAAGGAAATGAAAAATTAGATTCTTCGAAAATCAAAGAAGCAGAATCAACCTCAGCGGTATTTGAACTCGGAACGTGAAGACAGACGAAATGCCGCTGAGCATTTTGCCGAGCATGCTAACAATTCTGCCAGCTCGCCGCTTTCAGAATACGAACTATTGAACCATTGAACGACTCTTTTGTGCAGCATAAGGAAATATAAAAGAGTTTTCGTGTGTGTGTGTGTGTGTGTGTGTGTGTGTGTGTGTATGCATTAGAGCAGATTGATATGAATATATTTTGCGTTGTCAGACAAATAAATGATTAGCTAGAATTTAATGCAACTATTATCTCGTTCTTAACTGGACTAATTATATATTTACGATGTGTAGCTGTGAATTTGTCTGCCCTGTACGGGAGCAACCAGTGGAATAATTGAAGAAAAATGATCCTAGAAC
>NC_142932.1:30438914-30446414 GCF_046866305.1 Octopus bimaculoides
ATATTAGTTACAAATTTTGGCATAAGGCCAGCAAGTTCGGAAGCGAGTGTAAGCCGGTTGCATGGACCCCAGTTCTTAACTGGTATTTATTTTATCGTTCCTGAAAGGATAGAAGGTTAAGCTGACCTCCAGTAGACTTTGAACTCAGATCGTAAAAACAGACGAAATATCGCTAAGCGTTTGGCTCAGCATTCTAACGATATTACCAGCTCGCCGCTTTTCCAGCAGTATAAATATTACGGGCATATGGCGTAGTGGTTAAGAGCGCGGGCTACTAACCCCAAGGTTCCGAGTTCGATTCACGGCAGCGACCTGATTACTAATAGTAATAATAATAATAATATAATAATAGTAACATCGTTAGGAATGAGAACTCAGGTTCGAAATTTCCCCAAGACACCTGACGAAGGCTGGAGGGTATATCAGCCGAAACGTTGTGTTAACAACAAACAAGATGAGGACAAATATCCGTCAAATGTAAATAATGTAAATAATGTTAATAATTCCTCATCTCTTAAATATAGAACTGTAGTATAAATATTATTTTTAATTATAGGTACAAGGCCTGAAACTTGGGGATAGGGAGTAAGTCGAATACATCTGGTACTTATTTTATCGACCCTGAGAGGATAAAAAGCAAAGTTGACCTCGACGGAATTTGAACTCAGAAAGTGAAGACGGACGAAATGCCGCTAAGCATTTTGCCCGGCGTGGTAACGATTCTGCCAGATTGCCGCCTTAGCGGCAGTATTAATATTAAAAACTTTTGGCATTCGGTTATAAATTAGAGACTGCCTTTAGCAATCAAATTGTCTCATTACTCACTAATGGTGTTTTATTGCACTAGTCAATTACTGAGGATCTGACCTCTTTTAAATAAGCAATTCTACTTTTCAGAGTTAGTTATATAACTATTAGCAGTTTAAGGTCTTTTCGTTTTGTTCTTATATATATATATATATATATATATATATATATATATATATATATATATATATATATATATATATATATATATATATATATATATATATATATATATATATATATATATATATATATATATATGTATATATTGAAGCCAATATCAATTTTTAGGTCTTTGAGTCTACGATATCAGAACATTCAGAGAAAGAAGCAAAGGCGTTCAATATTCATCAGTGTACCAACTCGGTTAAAGCTTGTACTATTGACTGTATCATCAATCCTCTGTTACTGAGAATTTCTACACGCTCATTCTATAGACACTATTACCATTACCGCAGGAGATTTTGCTCTTAAGACGTCACGCTGATAGAATCCCTTATCGACAAAAGAAATTATTTTGTGCTCATTTATCTGCTCTTGGCGCACTAACATTATATACAGTCATTCACGTCACAAAATCCCCTCTGAATAATTATCACCTTCCTCAATGGTTTATTATTATTTTCATATGGGAAGACAGCGAGTTGGCAGAATCGTTAGCACGCCGGGCGAAATGCTGAGCGGTATTTCGTGTTTTTACGTTCTGAGTTCAAATTCTGCTGAGGTCGACTTTGCCTTTCATCCTTTCGGAGTCGATAAATTAAGTACCAGTTGCGTATTGAGGTCGATCTAATCGACTGGCCCCCCCTACCCCGCAATTTTGGGCTTTGTGCCTAGAATAGAAAAAAATATGTACGAGTACCAGTTAATCACTGCAATCAATGTAATTGACTCCTACCTCCCCTGGAATTGCTGTCTTGCGCCAAAAATTGTAACCAATGGGTGTATTCACTCTAAAAATATATAAGTATAATTAAAAAGCGAGTAAATTTATGTGGATCGGACCAAAAATAATTGCCTGAAGTAAAAAAGAAGTGCTGGAATAATGAGACAACTTAGAAATCCTAGTCTGAAAGGATCCTCTGTTTGAACGATGAACCTTGCAATTTGCCAAAAAATATGCATGTTACCAATTACACTGCAGATTGTTTTTTTTATATAACTCGGTAAATTTACTTTCAAATAATTCTAGAGCTTTAGAAAAAGCTGTAATTTGAAATAACCTCGTGTATTATATATAAAAAAAATTTCACTCGTATTTATCACTATTGTTTGATTAAAAAACATAAAACGGTGGAATGAATCAGTGAATAATAACATATGAGGAAAATATGTTTTATTCTGAGAACACAAGTTGTTTTGGTCGTTGTGATTGGTCACCGGGGGGAGATTTTGCAGTCAGAGTAGAATTTTTATGTTATCGATTCCGGAAGGGTAAAATGCAAAACTGACTTTGTGACATTTGCACTTACCTTTGCATGTAATTAAATACCACAAACAGTTTGTCCTCCACTCTACCGATTCGGCAAAACTAACGCAGTAAATGTATTGTAATATTGATTTCAAATTTTGGCAAAAGCTACCAATTTTAGCGAAGGGGTGTAAATCGATTACATCGATTCCAGTGCTCAACAGAAACTTATTTTATCAACTCCAAAAGGATAAAACGGTAAATCGAACTCGACGGATTTTGAACTCCGAACGTTAAGACTAAAGCAAGGGTGGGGAAACCCCCGCCGATGTACTCGTATGCACAAAATACAATAAATTTTTCAATTGTAAAATTTATACAATATTCATATGCCTATTCGCGACATAGGTCCCGTTTCTACTACGACTTAAAACAGTCAGACTCGAACAGAAAATCGTCCGATAATTGCCATTTGAATGGAAATTTTGTTTTCACTATAAAACACATATTGGTAGGTTTGTACCATCCCCTTGAGACCCAACTACACTCTAACTGAAAAATATAAACGACCGCATAAGTGATATAAACGTCCTAAATTTAGTGGCGGCGTTAATGAAGACATTACGCGTTAATTTAATATGTTAAACTTATCCTTATTAATGTATATCGAATTACACTTAGATATATACAAGATTTGCACAGATATAAGAGTTAAAACTTGTGGTCCGCCCGCGGACCTTTTTCATTGGAAATTTTTGCACGCTGCACTAAAAAGTTTCCCCACTCCTGGACTAAAGAAATGCCACTAAGCATTTTCCCCGGGGCGGTAACTATGCTGCCAGTTCGCCGTTTTGGAGTATTGCAATATTAAAATATAAAGTGAGGTAGCTAAATGTAAAACAAAAAAAGAATAAAAATAAAGGAGAATTATAAAGGAAAGAATGAGAGAAATAGAATAAAGTGAAAGTAGAGGAAGGCAGATATTAAATAGACAAGTCTGTGCATGTACAAATATTGTCGAGACTATGCAAAACTAGCAGTGAGACAGAGGTAGGCAAGTACATAAGATATTTAAATATGGGCGATGCATTTTCTTTTGCAAAATATTGAGATGAGAAAACAAACACAGTAAAGCTGAGCGGAAGTTGTCACACTGAATGACCAGACGATAGTCGACTGTTTTCAGTGGATACCAATTTTAGTGTCGCCAAGGAAAATAACCATGATTCAGGAAACTAATGTGCAATAGTAAACTCGACACACAATGTACATATACATATCCACGCACACACATATGCATACATACACTAGTCATAATCTCCATTTTCCTAAGTTGTGACGCATATAATTTTTACTACTATATTCGTGTCATTATACACTTCCAGCTAATATAAATTCTCATTCTAATTAACTAAGACTAAGGGATGTTTTTATTTCATTCATTTCAATCGACGCAAATATAGCTGCATGACTACCAAGTTTGATGCGCAACGACGTGTTCAGAGTTCGATATCACAGCACAGTAACTTAGAATGATGTTTTCAAACATGCCTCGATTTGACTAATTTGTTATGAGTGATGATTTGGTAGTCACAATTTGATCTCATTGTCCAATATCTCATTATCCAATATTCAGCAGACATTTGAATAAAATTATTCTTTTCTACTCTAAGCACAAAGCCCGGAATTTTTGAGGAGGTTGGGGCCAGTCGATTACATCGACCCAGTGTGTAACTGGTACTTAATTTATCGACCCCGAAAGGACGAAAGGCAAAGTCAACCTCGGCGGAATTTGAACTCAGAACGTAACGGTAGACGAAATACCGCTAAGCATTTCGCCCGGCGTGCTAACGATTCTGTCAGCTCGCCTCCTTAAAAATAATTTATATTCTTTTCTACTCTAGGCACAAGGTCCGAATTTGGGGGCGGGGAGGCAGTCGATTAGATCAAACGCAGTATGCAACTGATACTTAATTTATCGACCTCGAACGGATGAAAGGCAGAGTCGACTTCGGGCGGAATTAGAATAAAATTATTACAAGTATCATGGTATCGACCAGACTTTCAGATGTTGTCATACATCGCTAGTCACAGTGCATTTCACATTGTTTAAGCTTTCGAATGGCGCCGCACTGCTGGCTAGGGGAGCAGAACAACATTCCCCTCCCTATTGAAGGCTATTCTGTCACAGCTGAGTGAACTGAAGCAATTTGAAATGAAGTGGATTGCTCAAGAACACAGCGCACCGAACCTCTGGGAGTCGAACCCATGATTTAGTGATCGTGAATGCAATACCTTAACCACTAGGCCTTTATGAATAAGATTATGTGAAATCGAAATCTGTGACAAGGCGGAGAAAAATGTTTTCCTGTTTCCCAAAATTAAACACGAGTCACTCGATGATACAAATTTTATAATCGGGGGAAGAACTACAAGTATCTTCGTTTTTGCCATCTGAGTGGACTGGGGCAACGTGGAAATAGTGTTGTGCTCAAGGATAAAACATGCTCCCGGGAATCGAACTCACGACTTTACGATCTTGAGATGGATGCCCTAACAATTGAGCCACGAGCCTTCAACATTACAAATACTGCTGCTACTATTACTAGTAGTAGTAGTAGTAGTAGTAGTAGTAAATCAACTCCACAACTACTAGTACTACCATTACCTCTACAACGACTATTTCCTTTACTACTACTACTACTACTACAACTACTACTACTAAAACTACTAAAACTACTACTACTACTGCTGCTGCTGCTGCTGCAACTGCTATTGCTACTACTACTATTGCTGCTACTACTACTACTACTTCTACTATTTCTACTACCACTGCTACTACTACTACTACTGCTATTACTACTACTTCTACTATTGCTGCTACTACTGCGACTACTACTACTACTACTACTACTACTACTGCTATTACTACTACTTCTACTATTGCTGCTACTACTGCGACTACTACAACTACTACTACTGCTACTACTACTACTACTACTACTACTACTGCTATTACTACTACTTCTACTATTGCTGCTACTACTGCGACTACTACTACTACTACTACTGCTGCTACTACTACTACTACTACTGCTATTACTACTACTTCTACTATTGCTGCTACTACTGCGACTACTACTACTACTACTACTGCTGCTACTACTACTACTACTACTGCTATTACTACTACTTCTACTATTGCTGCTACTACTGCGACTACTACTACTACTACTACTGCTGCTACTACTACTACTACTACTGCTATTACTACTACTTCTACTATTGCTGCTACTACTGCGACTACTACTACTACTACTACTGCTACTACTACTACTACTACTGCTATTACTACTACTTCTACTATTGCTGCTACTACTGCGACTACTACTACTACTACTACTACTACTGCTACTACTACTACTACTACTACTGTTATTACTACTACTTCTACTATTGCTGCTACTACTGCGACTACTACTACTACTTCTACTACTACTTCTACTACTACTGCGACGACGACGACTACTATTTCTACTACTACTGCAACTACTACTGTTACTACTGCTGCTACTACAACTACTGCTACAACCATTACTGCTACTACTGCTGCTACTACTACTATTACTACTACTAATGCTGCTACGAAGGTGACTTCGCTTCTAGAACGAACGAATCCTCTCTCTTTGAGAAGGCGAAACATCCAAAGAATACGGTGTCAAAAGCCAAAAGCTACATGACGAATGACTGGAGGGCAGTGTCTCGCTGAAATTGGGCGCAACCAGCAAGACATAACAGGAATAGGGCGGTGCTAATGTGTAGTGGAGTAAATCAATGTAAAGTGACACGCCCAAATTGATTCGCTATTAATCATTGACATTCCTGGAGACAAAGACAAGACGAATGGTAAGAAGATTGCAATCGTCTTTAAGTAGACGACTGTGGTTTGATTTATGAACTTTGATGCTGTGTGCGGGGCACGGTGTCATGTATAAGAAGGTGTGTGTGTGTGTGTGTGTGAGAGAGAGAGAGAGAGTGTGTGTGTGTGTGTGTGCACCTGTGTGAATGTATGTGTGCATGTGTGGCGTCAATTATACGTGTATATACATTTTTATGATTATATATCTGTATATATATATATATATATATATATATATATATATAAATATGTATATGTTGTACGTGTGTGTGTTTGTGTGTACATATGTGAGTGTTTATTTATGTGTATGTATACATGTAACCATCAGTGCCCATATATGGATGTATATAAATATGTGTATGTGTGCATGTGTGCGCGTCAATTATGCGTGTATATACATTTTTATGTTTATATATTTGTATATATATATATATATATATATATATATATATATATATACGCATACACACACACAAACACACACACACACATACACATATATAAACACTCATATATGTACACACAAACACACACACGCACCGACCCCTCCACCTCCCACATCTTCCCTAATCGACCCCTCCCCTCCTTCAAACGAGCCCACAACCTACGGGACCTCTTGGTCCACAGCTTCTTCCCCAACCCAACCTCCCAACCTGGCTCGTTCCCCTGCTCCCGCCCACGCTGCCGCACTTGCCTCTATTCAATTTTTTTTCTCCGTGTTTTTCTCCTTGTCTCCGTATTCTTTCTGTTGAAGAGCGTAGCTCGAAACGTCAAAGACTTGCCTCTCCAACACCACCCTCCTCACCAGCACCCATCACCGACCCTATCGCATCACCGACTCCTTCACCTGCACGTCTACCAACATCATATATTGCCTCTCCTGCTCTCTCTGCCAATCCCTGTACATCGGACAAACGGGGCGCCGCCTGGCCGACCGATTCGCGGAACACCTCCGAGATATCAACGTCGGCAATGACACCCCGGTGTCACGCCACTTCCGTTCTGCCGGCCACTCCTTGCGGCAACACCTGTCTGTGTTTGGATTGTCCATGCACAGGGGCCATCCGGACTCCCGTTTGCGCCGTGAACAGGGAGTAATCTTCTATCTTCGCTCCTTTGCGCCACATGGGCTCAACTCCCATCCACTCTTCATCTAACCCCCTCCTCCTGTCTCTCTCCCCCACCCTCCCTCCTACCACCCATCTCTCCCCTCCCCCACCTCCTGCTCCGACTCCTACTTCTTTGTACGTCTCTTCACCTCTCTTCATACTTCTCTCCACTCCCACTTCTCTTCACCCCTACTCTTTCTCTCCTCTCTCTTACTCTCTCTCACACTCTTCTCTCGTACTCCCCCCTCTCTCAC
>NC_142932.1:30451414-30468914 GCF_046866305.1 Octopus bimaculoides
TTACTAATAATAGTCTGATGTTTTCAAGTTGACTTTTCTTTATCATCTTTTAAAACAAATTTATCTTTTCTTAAGTTACCTTTTATTTGTTTTAGACATTGGATTGTAGCCATGTTGAGGTACCAACTTGAAGGGTTTCAGCACCACCCACGGAAATTATCTTAGAGTATTTGAATCACAGAGATTGTCATGTTGTCATTGTAGACAGTATTAAAGGTCGCGATTTGCAGAATTTATGCTTGGGTGGTTGTGTGTGAACTATGCCAATGGATGGCACCCGAGTGAAGAAGATTTAAAGAGGCGAATTTAGTATCGTATCGCTGCCAATGTAGAAGGGAAACTCCCTGACCTTGATAGTATATACAGCTATGACATGACATCATTATGAGTTGTGAACTATGTAATTAGATACACCCTTATCAATGAGTTATGTGATCAAAGTTTATCGAAGCTGTTTAAACCAGAATAACTGCACATGTTGCCTGTTTTTGACTGGCATCTTGATTCCGTGTCTATCTAGTGTAGTATCTACAGCACATTCCAGACGAACCAACATTTACTGATTACATTGGAGATGCATATACAGGAGTTGGCCAAAAGAATTGAAACACCACTTTTTATTCGACTATATTTTCTACTGCGAATATGACTAATTCAAACTGTTCCCGCCTGTATGTATATATATATATATATATATATATATATATATATATATATATATATATATATATATATATATATATATATATATATATATATATATATGTGTGTGTATATATATATATATATATATAATATTAGGGAATAGAATTCCAAAACTTACAGGGAAACATTCAATTTAGCAATTCTAAATCAAATTTCCCAATATATAATACATATATATGCTTTTTTTTTATTAACTATATATATATATATATATATATATATATATATATATATATATATATATATATATATATATATATATATATATATATATAAGCGCAGAAGTGGCTATGTGGTAAGTAGCTTGCTTACCGACCACATGCTTCAGGGTCCAGTCCCACTGCGTGGCACCTTGGGCAAGTGTCTTCTACTATTGCCTCGGTCCGTTTAAAGCTTTGTGGGTGGATTTGATAGACAGAAACTGAAAGAAGCCCGTCTTATATATGTATATATATGTGTGTGTGTGTGTGTGTGTGTCTGTGTGTGTGTTTGTACCCCCAACATCGCTTGACAACCGATGCTGGTGTGCTTACGTCCCCGTAACTTAGTGGTTCGGCAAAAAAAGACCGATAGAATAAGTACTAGGCTTCAAATGACTGGAAACAAAAGATAAAAGATATATATATATATATATATATATATATATATCAGAAAAAAGCACACTCTAAAGAGTAGAAAGTTTTAAATTTTTGTCTTTATATTGTCTGACGCGCTGTCCACAAGGCTTTGGCACTTTCAACCACGAGGTTTGAATCGACCCGTGATATGGTTAAAGAAACTTGCCCTAGGTTCGATGCAATGAAATCGAATTTCGAAACGTGATTACTAAGCAAAATTCTTGATTTCATTGTTATGCCTACGCCCACAAGGCGGAAGTGATCATCATCATCATCGTCATCGTCGTCATCATCATCATCATCATCATCATCATCATCATCATCATCATCATCACCATTATTATTGTTATTATTGTTATTATTATTATTATTATTATTATTATTATTATTATTATTATTATTATTATTATTATTATTATTATTATTAAGTGAGCTGACAATTGTTAACACGCCGGGGCAAATACTTAGCGGCTTTTCGTCCGTACTTACGTTCTCAGTTCAAATTCCGTTGAGGTCGACTTTACTTTCATCCTTTCGGGGTCGATAACTTAAATACTAGTGAAACATTGGGGTCGATGTAATCAACTAGTCTCCTCCCCCAAAATTTCAGACTTTGTGCCTTTAGTTGAAAGGCCTATTATTATTGTTATGTATATGTATATAATGAAGGGAGAGAACTTACAATATTTTCTGAAGGTGGCGAGATAAACGTTTGTCAACGACCTTTTGGCGGAAGTGAAATGACGTAGGTATATATACACACATATATATATATATATATATATATATATATATATATATATATATATATATATATATATATATATATATATATATACAGGAAGTGAGCAAGCGACGAGACAGGTAATCTCGTTTACTTCCTGTTAAAAAAGGGAGTTAAGAAGACAGCAAGACTTGAAAAAAAAAACAGAAAGTCGAGGAAATTTGAAATAGATAAGAAGAGAGAATGGAAGAATTAGAGGGAATTTTTCATTAAAGATTCCATTTGACACAAATTATTCAGAAGTCACATAAAAGAACTTTCCCTAAAAATGCTTTGCAAATAGATGAAAGAAATATAAAGGATATCAAAGTGATAAAATATCTGTAGAAGATGTTTGAATCTTCTTCTTTGTATAAATTGATATAGATATGAAATCGTATGCGCACACGTGCGAATGCATGGCTTTCATACTTGGCATACATGAGAATCTGTACGAAGTGATATAATTGACCGAGTCACAAGCAGAATATATAGTCTTCAAAAACAATACCATTTCTAGCACCCAAACTGTGCTTCCAGACAACAGTTGCTCTTAATGATGTGTTACCTTCATATACAAGACAGGCATACATGCATTTATATCCACGCATACATACATACATGTTGGCACTCCGTCGCTTATGACGTCGAGGGTTCCAGTTGATCCGATCAACGGAACAGCCTGCTCGTGAAATTAACGTGCAAGTGGCTGAGCACTCCACAGACACGTGTACCCTTAACGTAGTTCTCGGGGAGATTCAGCGTGACACAGTGTGACAAGGCTGACCCTTTGAATTACAGGCACAACAGAAACAGGAAGTAAGAGTGAGAGAAAGTTGTGGTGGAAGAGTACAGCAGGGTTCGCCACCATCCCCTACCGGATCCTCGTGGAGCTTTAGGTGTTTTCGCTCAGTAAACACTCACAACGCCCGGTCTCGAAACCGCAATCCTATGACCGCGAGTCCGCTGCCCTAACCACTGGGCCATTGCGCCTCCACACACACATACATACATACATACATACATACATACATACATACAAAAATACCCTGTTGGTGATGTTGAAATTCCAATGAAGGTGCCTTGGATCTTGGTCAGAAACCGGTTCTTTCTCTCTTGTCAAGAAATCTTGAAGTAAAATGAATAACGACATACATACATACATACATACATACATATAAACATACATACATACAACATGCAAGCATACATACATATATACATACGTCCATGCATACATACGTACGTATATACATACATACATGCAAACATACACACATACGTACGTACGTACATACATACGTAGATGCATGCAAATATGCATACATACATACACACATACATACACACACATACATAAATACACAAACACATACATACACACACATACATACATGCATACATAAACATATATACATACACACATGCATACGTACGTACTTACATACATACATACATATATACATACGTACACACGCACGTACATACATACATACATACTCACACACATACATACATACATACATACATACATACATACATACATACGCACATACATACGTACATACATAGACCATACACACATACATACATACACACACATACGCACATACATGCATACATACATACATACATACACTCACACACACATACATACATAATTGGTGGCCTACAAGTTCGGATATGGAGCCCATAATAACAAGGTCGCAAGTTGGCTTCATCGACCGGGCAATACGTTGTGTTCCTGAACAATGCACTCCAGTTTCCATATTGCACCAATCCAATCATCTGAAATGAACACCAACCGACCGCCGATGCAGCCTTCTCTTTCTCCCACAAGTCCTCACATCTTGAACTGCTGCATCTAAGGGTTCACAATTATATGTAGACCTAAAACGAAAGCATGTTGCTTACTATTTAGTCGTCTTTCTTGCTGGGTATTGGCTGTTTTATATACATACATATATACAGCCTTTAGCAGTTGAAATATGTGAGAAACATATTTCAACTAACCTAAATTCTGCTCATATCTAAACACTGCTTTTCACCTTTACTCCAAATGTGTGTGTGTGTGTGTGTGTGTGTGTGTGTGTGTGTCTGTGTGTGTGTGTGTGTGTGTGTGTGTGTGTGTCTGTGTGTCTGTGTGTGTCTGTGTCTGCCCCCCCCCCCCAACATCGCTTGAAAACCGAATAACCAAATATTGAAGACTAAATTGTCCAGTTATTGCAACAGCAATGTAAATACATATACGTAGTTATTCATTTCCTGTGTCATTTTAGCCGTTCAAATGAACGATCGATTAAATATGCATATTGCGATGTGCTTGGGTTGTGCTAGGCTATTCGAAACGCGCGTAAGCTAAATAAATCGTTGATAATGCATCTTCATTCTTAAGGTTTTATATGTATGTAAGTATGTATGTATGTATGTATTAGTTTCTTTTTTACTTGTGAAACTTTCCCCTTCTATAGCTTCATCAGAGGAAGGGGATGAAATACCCATGGCTTTTCTAGATTGGTGGAATGTAAATTGCCATAGAGCGGAAACTTGGTCTTTATACTTCCAACAGAATGAATTCAATGAAAATTAGCCAAAGAGGAGAATAGACTATATGAGTGGTCCTTTTCAGTGCAAATGAAAGTAGCTCGACTCAGCAGTGAATCGAAACCAAACAGCTGTTTCCATGAAATCAAGTGCTTACCTTCTGCTCTACACCACTGGTCTCAACGCTGACTATGGCGCTGGCTGTCTTTCAGGGGTAATTTAATCCTAAACAACAAGAACAACAACAAAAGAAGCAACAACAACAACAACAACATTAGTAAAAATTACTACAATTAGAGCACATAGTTGCCAGGAGCAACGTTAAAAGGCGTTTGCCACTCCAACATATAAATGCTATTATCTCCAACTACGTAATAAGCAGAGGCCGGATATGAAATATCATTCACCTGCTTATTTTATCAAGCAGCGCTATTAGGTTATCTTTGTATTGCCTGAACCACTGCTTACTATGTACGAAATATCTGTCATATCTAATCTAAATCAGACTACCTACTGAACAGAATATACTGATATCACAATGTTTTATTATATTATGTATCCATTATTATATTGCATGCATCTTATAGCTTCTATGTACACAGGTGCGTTTGTGTGTCTGTTCCTCGTGACGTAAATGGAAGAAGATATACACTGATTTCTCTCAGCTTGAATAATGATTCTATTTTCTAATTGACCTTCTCAACAAATATTTTATTCGAGTCATTTATTAGTTTGGCTGCAATAACTAATCTTTATTCTGATATTTGTTCTTTATGCTTTGTGAAAAAATATATATTTCCAAACCATCTTTATTGCGTTTTTAAATTTTCCTTTTCGTTCCCGTGGTCTACTATAATTTATTACAACTTAAAATGTATATCAAATTCAAATGTTAATTCTAAAGTGTTAATTAAGGCTATTGCAAATTATTAAATTTCTAACGAAATTGAAATATTAATAATTTAAATATATTAAACTAGGGTTAATCTACTAATTTCATTAATTAATCTTAAATATAAAAGATTATAACAGAATGATACATTTACGTTAAATACAATTGAATCCCTTAAAACCCAGAAACATAGAATAGACAAACAAGGACCTTTTGAAATGCATGAAATGGACCTTTTGAAATATCACACCATTAGAGCATTGGTTTAAGAACTAATCTCTTTGAGTGATTAATTCTTAAAATGTGGGAAATTGACTCCAATTTTCTTTGAGTATTGTTAACAATTGCTGCTAAGTTCTTGTTTTCGTTCTCCAGCGAAATTATTTCAATTAATTAGGAACTATTGCGTCCCACATACAACCCCTTAACTTAATTATACAAAAGAATTGTTGCTTTGTTCGAACATAGTTCAAATTTTATTGTTTCAATTGTATTACTGGGACTGACAAAGAATGTTTATTAATTGAGTATTTTGTTTTAAGGTCACTTAGTTAATTTTGATGTCGATATATACAGTTTATATTTTAGAGTTTGTATTGCATTAGTTTAGAAATATAGGTTTCAGATTTTGGTATAAGCTCAGCAATTTGTGGAGAGGAGTAAGCTGATTACATCGACTCCAGTGCTCAACTGGTACTTATTTTATCGACCCCGAAAAGATGAAAGGTAAAGTCGACCTTGGTGGAATTCGATATAGTGGTGCATAAAAACGGACGATATACTGCTAAGCATTTTGCCCGGCGTGCTAACGTTTCTTATTTTTTTACTGCCTACAAGGGGCTACACACAGAGGGGACAAACAAGGACAGACAAATGAATTGAGTCGATTATATAGACCCTAGTGCGTAACTGATACTTATTTAATCGACCCCGAAAGGATGAAAGACAAAGTGGACCTCGGCGGAATTTGAACTCAGAACGTAGCGGCAGATGAAATACCGCTAAGCATTTCGCCCGGCGTGCTAACGTTTCTGCCAGATCGCAGCCCTACTTTAGTTTAGAAATATAGAAACGAAAGATTCTTCGTTGGAAGTGAGAAACCTTTCGCTTTCTACTGAAATTATTTCTTTAATCAATACCTTCAGTAACTAAAGAAGCGATTGTGGTAAGGAAGAGGATAAAGGTGAGAGTGATTGAAAGTAATGAGGCACTTAGGACTGCCATGAGCCCTAGAACTCATAAGATCGAAGCTCAACTCGGTTTCCATAGCGATTAGTAGTTGAGATTTTAACACTTCTCGCTAGACTGTCGTAGGGTTAACTCACCAGTTACCGCTGCAAATTATTTTACATCTGATTGAACTTGCGCAATGCGAAAAGAAGTGTTTTGCCCAAGAAAACAATGCACCATCTGGTCCGGGAAACGAAACCACGATCTTATGATTGTGAGGGCCACACCCTAACGACTTTGCTACGCAACCGCACTGAGAGTGATGAGAAAGATGGGAAGAAAGAAGTGAAAGAAGCAATTATATAAATACATTTCTGATAAACGTTTTTGTTTTTTATTACTATAAAATACTGTTACAGCAGTTCCTGGGTGGAGGCGCAATGGCCCAGTGGCCCAGTGGTTAGGGCAGTGGCCTCACGGTCATAGGATCGCGGTTTCGATTCCCAGACCGGGCGTTGTGAGTGTTTATTGAGCGAAAACACCTAAAGCTCCACGAGGCTCTGGCAGGGGATGGTGGCGAACCCTGCTGTACTCTTCCACCACAACTTTCTCTCACTCTTACTTCCTGTTTCTGTTATGCCTGTAATCCAAAGGATCAGCCTTGTCACACTGTGTCACGCTGAATACCCCCGAGAACTACGTTAAGGGTACACGTGTCTGGGGAGTGCTCAGCTACTTGCTCGTTAATTTCACGAGCAGGCTGTTCCGTTGATCGGATCAACTCGACGTCGTAAGCGACGGAGTGCCAACAACAGCAGTTCTTGTAATTTTATACTTTTTATATTTCTGAAACCACAACTATTGTTATTCTCAATTTAGCTCATCGTTACTCAAACCACCGTGACCATTCGCATTTGCCTTACTAATTAAAAGATGTAGTTCAAGTGAGATTTTACCACTATTTCTTGTAATTCGAACGAGCTTTCTCCCGTCCCGTAAAAAGGCTCTCTCCTGCCCCGTAATAAGGTATTCTCCTTAAAAGGTGTAGTTCAAGTGAGATTTTACCGCCATTTCTTGTAATTCGAACGTGCTCTATCCTGTCCCATAAATGGTAGTCTTCAAAGCAAGTATAAATTTCTAATGTTTTCTCCCAAAAAGAATTGAATTTACATCTGTTAAGGACAGGAATTGGAAAACTTTAGCCTCTTTATTTTTATTTTTATTTTTATTTTAAGTCTTTGATATACGATCTTACCCAGAACTTCATTTTTTACTCTTTGAAAAACACAGGTATTTATATTTCTGTAATTCTCCCAGTATTTAAAGAAATTAATCCACATCTGTTAAATTTATCACGATAAACTTACATTTTATTTCATAAACAAATAAAAGAATGAGGTCAGTTATATGTAAACCATTTGTTTCGTAGTTTTGTGTGAATTTTAAATATAATCGAGCGCTTAAGTTTTTATAGCCTCATTGTGTACGTAAGATCGGCAGGAAAGATCATCAGAGACCGTAGCGACTTTGAAAGTTTTAAGTGACTTTAGAAATGAGAGGTACAAGATTGTTTCCTTGCTGGGATCAATAATTGTTAAATTGAGCTGCAGAAAAAGGTAAAAGTTTACTCATCTCTAGTGAGGAAAATTTTCGCTGTATTTGTTTTATCGAGGCCGAGTAGGTTTAACTAGAGGTTTTTATCATGCACAATCGTATGTTGCAAGTATAAGGATATTTTTTATCTTCCTTAAGAACCGTTACTGTCGTTGAATCAAATGATGCAGCTTATGTGGGTCGTCGGCTGTTGGTGGGCGAGAAATAGGAGATGGATGTCATACGTCTTAATAGTTGCTAAACGCGAATTATTATCTAAAGTTAGGTTAAAATCACAAGTTATTTAGTACATTTTAGTAGAAAAAAAAACATGTTTATTTCCATTAATATCCCTAGTGTATTGTCATTAAATTTATTCAGTAGCGTATTAGTATGTCTATTTATTTAAGTTTCTAAAATATTGTTTATTCATGGGAATTATTATTTCTAGAAAAAAACTTAGTTCTTTATGATTTTATGAATATATAATTGTTACATTTTGTTCAGGCTTAAGAAAATGCTATAATAAGATTTCAAACTTTTATGTCTGTTTTTGGAAATAAACATTTAGATTATGTAAGATTATTATATATTTCGTTATTATAATTTTAGATTATGTTAATAACTCTCAATTCGATGTTTAACACAAATAATTTAAACGTTTGTTTTTATCTACATATTTTAGATATGCTTATGTGCGTAGCTTAGTGGCTAGCGATGTTAGGCTCACGATCATAAGGTCGTGGGTTCGATTCCCGTTGTGCCTATGAGCAAGGTACTTCATTTCGCTCAGCGTGCTAATGATTCTGCCAACTCGCCGCCCTAGAGAATAAATATATTGAATGAATTCGGAAATGTCTCTATTTCTTCGTCCAGTCAGGTTAATTTCAATAAACTGTCCATCACCTACAGCACCATCACCTACATCATGAGTGCGTGTACAGAGTCTATTTTCTGAACATTCTGGTTTTATATCCCTCACTTACAAAGGAATAGACGCCAAAGTCTAACAACGGGTAACTGGAAAATGCTTGCAAGGGAGCATCTGAGCCAGAAATTCGTTACAGTGTGTGGACTAAGGGTTAAGAGTTGTGATCCTAATATCGTGGTTTCGATTCCCAGACCAAGTAGTGCGTTGTAATCTTCACTCAGCTTTTGAGTTCCAGCAACAGCTGGGAAGTAAAGCCTTCGACAGCCCGGTGTTCTGTTTGAAGATAGTTGTTGTAATCTCAGTCACTCATACATCAAGGAGACCAGATCAACTTCTGGCCTTATGAGATTTCGGGCTCATGACAAAGCTATACTAAGTGTATTTGAACAGACATTAAATCGGACGTTAATATCGATTGCAGGATATCTATATGGAAATTTTGATTTATTGTCTTACCAAAGTCAAAATTGTAGAACTACGAAGATTGCATACGAATATCCAAAATTCAGTCTACATGAAATATTCTTTTTAATTTTTCTGGGCAGAACAAAATCAAGGATCTCTGAAAACCTAATGGCTAGCTTATATCTTTGTAGATTTATATCTGAATGGTGAGTGTTGTGTAAAATTTTTATTTTGCACAAATGTTAAGACGTTCACTGCATGGAACATTACTAAGATACGAATCCTTGATTCGTTGCTTATGCAGCCTAACCCGATCTATTAATTTTGATCCTGTTTGGACTACATAATTCACATTGCATTGTAGGTATGTGATGCAGTGAATGAAATTTGTTGCATTGTAATTTGCATTAACCCTCCATTCCTTCCCATTCTACAGTTTTGAAGTTTTACCCATTTCACACGTTGAGGCAAGGAGTTTACAAACGAGTCATGTTATAGTACAGACAAGGTACATAAATGCAAAGAATGATGGCGTAAGGATGTGCAAAAATATTTTTTTTAATTTTGTATTTTTAAAAATGTATAGTTGATAAAAAACTTTAAACTAAATAATATATATATATATATAAGTTACACAAAAGAACGTTTAGAGTTGTCACTGAAACAATGGGTGAAAGCTCATGGGTAATGTTCGGTTAAAAATTAGCCAAGATTTCCTTTCGCCTGCCACTGTTTATACAGGAGTCTTGAGCAGTCAAATCCATCTGATAACATTTGCCTGGGATAAAGCACGCTCTCTAGAGTACTCTGCTTCCACTTATGGCTATATTGTGCTATTTTTTTACTAAGAGTCACTTATCTAAGGCTATTCTGTATTCCGGCGCTAATTGGTTTTCCGTGATTATCACTACAATGCAATCTCTTATCCCACAATCGGGGATATTGCCGATGTGTAATCTTTTATGCCCAGGAAACAGCACTTCGTCTAATAATAGCTTATTTTATTAATACAAAGCATTGTATGAGGGATATTACAAGGATATTTTGCAAAAGTAGTGGACAGATGATGATGAATTTCATGACAATCATGTTCATTATTATCGCCTTGTTTGGTTCGTATCGCTGCTGTAAAATTATAATATTTGTCTGGATACACCGATCTAAGTCACTGACCGATGAATCAACTTCAAATAAAAGGATGCACTTATTCCATAAAGCAAAGCCCAAAAATTTTCATAGGAGTGGTACATATGACCAACAAGAAAAGGAACATAATAGTGTGTGTGTGTGTGTGTGTGTGTGTGTGTGTGTGTGTGTGTGTGTGTGTGTGTGTGTGTGTGTGTGTGTTGTGCGTGCGCGCGCGCGCGGTATCATACCCATGCATAAGTACTTAGGTAGATTCGAAAGCGTGTGAATTCACAAGTGTGAATTTATTGAACATGGTAAAACGAAAACATTCAAGAAAGGAAGAAACGATGGTTAATGTAAATATGATTTTCAAAACAAACATCTTATTTACTGCTTCACATGCTACAATGCAGTAAGGATTATATCAACCAGACATGATCAAAATGAATAGATCCAATTAGGGCATATAATTAACAAATCAAAAATTCATTTTTTTTTTTTTTACCATGTAGTGAACACCTAAGCATTTTTATAAATTGAAAGTTTAAAATATTACTTTTTTTTTTTCAAAATAAAAGAAGAAAATTATCGACAAAAGAGGAACAAAAAAATACTTTCTAAGAATTCTAAATCCGACACCAAATTGAAAATAGTTGACGATACTAAAAACAACTAAATCTGTACAGGATTATTTTATAACACGTGTGTTTGAAAAGCTGAAAGCAACTGATAGCGCTTCATATAACACGAATACCTCCTTCCAAAATGTCGGTATCGATCAGCTAAGAAAACTTTTCGTAAATTAAAAATTATTAATCATTATTAAGTTTTCTGCAAATATTGCGATCACGTCAAGAATTTTTTCTAAAAACCTTATATACATACATGCATATAGCGTGTAGTGGGGGAGGATATAGACATGGGCAGGGAAACCGAAATTCTATTGCTTTGCACACAAATTACCTTGATATATCTATTTTGCACCAAGTAACACAGGCGGCCATGTCACTTTCGCCGTCGGAAATGTTGTGAACCAGAGATTGATCAGTTAGTTGCGATAAATGATCAGATCTGCTAAAAGAATATCAAGAGTTAAATCCAGTATATAAAAACATTATTACGGTGGAGTAAAAGAGCAAGTATGTATTTGATAATGTTAAAAGACTCTAGAGTAAATTCAAGTTTTTAACTTAATTGCCAGTAACAAGAAGTGGGGCTGTTTTCACACCTAAAAGATTTAGTAGACACGACACTATTTATATATTTAAAGACATATACTCTCATGTCGTTTTATGGGATGAAACTTTGGGCTCTATCCTAAAAGTAATCAGTAACACCGTGCCTGTATTCAAATAGATGGCAGGTTTCGTTAAACTTCGTCTTTATTCGGTTAACTCCGTTACCGTGATACTGAGAGAATAAAAACAACAGCAGCTCATAGATATAGAGAAAACTTGTGTGTGTGTGTGTGTGTGTGTGTGTGTGTGTGTGTGTGTGTGTGTGTGTGTGTGTGTTTACATGTGGTTAAGTTAATTTTTATATTTATGTTTTGTCTGACAATTGGTAAAAGATATGATACCTAAAAAAAAAACCCAATGTGACACTGGACGAAAACTGAAAAGTACTTTTGTACGTTTAAAAACTTAAAATAGAATTTCTGGAGAATCAGTGACAACGTTAACAAAGAGTGATGGGAGGTGGGACATTTCAGAAAAACATAGTCGGCAAATAAACATCAATTGACAATTCTCTTTCACTTAAGCGCTTGTGGAAAGCATGACAGAAACTACATCTCGTTTTTCCAATCCTAAAGAAAAAAAATGTATTCTTTCGTCTCATGATTATGCAAAAACAACAAATTAATTTGTAATTATAATTAAACGTTCTGTTATAGACAATAGCAACAACTGAGTAAAGAAGACTGATATTTTAAGTTAAATATACATACAAGCATGGATTGTGAAAATGTGACCTACAGTCAATTTGTTGTAAAATCTAAATAAACACCTTAAATGAAATAACATCTGATAAATATCGCTGGATATTTTTTATACAATTTTTTTCTACATAATATATTTTCCTGCACGTTTACTTTGCGTGTACTTTATGTGTATGCATGTAGGAAAGCGAATCATTAAATATTTAGATATGTGCGTGTATGTATGTATGTATCTATCTATCTATGTATGTATGTATGTATGTATGTATGTATGTATGTATGTATGTATGCATGTATGTATATATGTATCTATGTATGTATATGATATATATGTAAATCCATTTTTTTCCTTATATATATAAAATATAAAATTCGTCACACTGTCTCTTCAGTTCCACCACACATTCTGCATTTATCAGATTCCGATGATTGGTCAATTTTGTATTTGATGTAGTTTGTTCTGTATACTTGTTCTTGTATTGCACTTATCAAGGCCTCTGTTTCAAGTTTCAGGTTACTTTTTTGTGACCATAAACCATCTACTATCTGGATCTGTGTCTTTTGGTATCTCTCTCTAGAAATGACTGTGCATCTTCTTATCCTTTCAGTTGTTTTTCCTCTTCGTTTCTGTCTTTATTTTGTAATTCATCTTCTCCCAAACGTTTTCTGTATTTAATAGACTTTACTTACATTCCTTACTTGTATAAGTAATGCTTCCTTTACATTCTTTGTGTACCAAGCAATATTGTTTTCCCCCGTTTAAATACACTCCACACAACTTATCAATCTCCGCCCTTCTTTCTTTCTCGTAAGGTGTAGCCTTCAATATCACTTTTCGGGTGGAATGCATCGTATATTGCTAGTAGTTTCCTTTTCTTATCCAAGAATCGTTGTTCGCCATCGTATCACTCTTGCTCCATATCTCATTGAGCAATTGCCCAAGAATTTATTGCTTGGAACTTATTCCTCCCATTTAATTTAGTTTCAAAATTAACCTCAGTCTTCTATAATATTCCTGAGAGAATATCTTATTCATTTCGTTTCCCATCAATTCGACTACTTCCAATATGCCCGGATACTTGTATCCGCCCTTGTCTATTCTCTTCATTACCTTGTCAGTAGGCAGTTTCACACCGTCCACTTCTCCGATTTTGCCACTTTTTAAAACCAACACTACACACTTTTTCAGTCCAAGTGCCATCCTAATGCACAATCCGAATCAATGAATTCGGCTGGTTCTCATCTTTCTCGTTGAGTTCCAGGTCGTTCATAAAAACGGGATGGTTGATCTAAGTTTTTTTTTCTTTGAACTCATAACCAGTCTACGTGTTTCTCAAAATCAAAGTCAGAGATATTATTCACAATGCAAAAAGCAATGATAACAAGTTATCTTCTTCAAAGATTCTTGACTTGCTGTTGACAAAGTCTAAGCTTAGCCTCCCCGATTTCAGTTCACTGGTCCATTCATTCCTACACCGGCTCAATAGATTCATAATATTGTGTGCAATACCAAAAATTTTCAAGCCATCCATAATCCACGAATGAGGAACCATATTGTATGCTTTTCCATCATCATCATCATCATCATCATCATTTTTTTTTCTTTTCATCACAGGTTTTGTTGGAGCTCCTAGACTCTTGCATGCGTAGTGGTCTTGCTACCTGCAGCCTATGGTACCATATTATCCATTCTTTTCAGCTATCTAGTACTTTTCTGATTATTCTGGCTGTGCCAGTGAGGTAAACCTTTTGTAACAATTCTACTGGGCACTCTATTCCAATTTCCTTTATATTCCCCTTGATGCCTTCTGATACTGTTCCCAAGAACCCAACAATAATTGGCACTATCTTCACCTTCTTTTTCCATAGACAGGTTATTTCGTACTAAAAAGGGTTGTATCTATCTATCTTTTCACCTTCCTTCTTGACTATTCGTGGGTGAAAGGGGCATGCAACATCAACTATATAGTATATGTGGTGCATCTTGTTCACCACCACTAGGCCCGGTCTGTTATACTCTAGCACCTGATCTGTTTGGATTGGGAAATCCCAGAGACTTTTGCTAGTCTCTGACTCCGCCTCTCTCTGCGGTTTGTACTCATACCATGTCTTGCCTCTCTCTAGCCCCCACTTTTCGCAGTTTCCAATGTAGCATTTTCGGAACCCGATCGTGTCACCACAACTTGCAGTGGTTTGGGACAAGTCTAGGGCATTCGTTCGTGATATGGGCAATGGTTTCATCCTCTCTCCTGCAGATGCGGCACAACGGAGACACTTGCTCGTTCCTAAGGCAGACCCTCCAGTTCGTGGCCAAAGCTTGGTTTTGCGTTGCCACTATAGTGCTCTCAGTCTCTTTTTTAATGTCCCTTTCTTCAGCCAATCCCACCTATTTTCCCAGCAACTTCTGTTGTGGCTACATGGAATTGATTGTGTAGTCCCTTCTTGCGTAATTATTCTTCATGTTCTCTTTGCACTTGTTCCTTTGTTTTTTCCTTTTTTCTCTGATTTCAATACTCCCTCGTACCTAACTATCACTAGCAAGGTTTCCTTACTTTGGCCTATGTATCTCAATAAACTCGCGAGTTCGATACGCACGCTGTCTTCCTCACTTCTCATCTCTTCTTCCATTTGCTCTCTTCATGTATAGGCGATCAGTGTTTGCACGTGGATGATGGGCTCCATGCATCGTTAGGACCTTTCTTGACTTCCTGTCCATCTCCTTTATTTCCTCTTCTGCCCACTTCAGAATTCCCTCTAAATTCAGCGATCGATGTGTTTATATACACATCAAATCTAATAACTTCAGAGAAATGAAGCCACTAATTTGCATACGATAATTGCTTGACACTTCATTTAATATTAGAAGCCTGTAAGGCGGCGAGCTGGCAGAGATGTTAGCACGCCGGGCGGAATGCTTAGTGGTATTTCGTCTCTCTTTACGTCCTGAGTTCAAATTCCGCCGAGGTCGACTTTGACTTTGACTTTCATCCTTTCGAGGTCGATAAATTAAGTACCAGTTGTGTACTGGGGGTCAATCTAATCGACTGGCCCCCTCCCCAAATTTCGGGCTTTGTGACTAGAGTAGAAAAGAGTATTAGAAATCTGTCAACGGGAAACGCAATCTACACAATATCAAGGTATGATAAATGTGCTATGTATGTATGTACGTATTGTTATGTTTAGTTTTGTTTTTTTTTTGTTCACTTATGCACCCCATCTATGAAAAACTTTTGGGTCTACTTTATACGATAACTGTTTCTTTGTATTTGAAAGGGATTCATTGGTCAGTGATCAGGATCTGTTTATCCACACAAGTATAACAATGTTACAGAGGGCGATAATAGTCAACGATGCGATAACAGTCAGCATAATTGTAACAAAACTCATCGTCATCCGCCCACCATTTTTGCTAAGTGTCCTTGTAATATACTCCACCCAACGCTTTGTAGCAATAAAAAAAAGCTATTATTAGTCGGATTTGGTGATTCCCAAACAATGAATGATACTGTATCGACAATATCCGCCGTGGTGTGGCAGATATTGCTTAGCTGTGATAACCATGGAAAACCGATTAGCGCCGGAATACGGGACTTGAAATGACAGTAAAACAACAGTACACTTATCACAAGTGGAAGCAGGGCTATCCTAGAGAAATTACCTTATATTTTGACTCATCCCCCGCAGATGTTGACGTTTAAGGCGGCGAGCTGGCAGAAACGTTTGCACGCCGGGAGAGATGCTTAGCGGTATTTCGTCTGCCTCTACGTTCTGAGTTCAAATTCCGCCGAGGTCGACTTTGCCTTTCATCCTTTCGGGGTCAATAAATTAAGCACCAGTTGTGTAATATGGTCGATCTAATCGACTTAATCCGTTTGTCTGTCCTTGTTTGTCCCCTCTACGTTTAGCCCCTTGTGTGCAATAAAGAAATAAGATGTTGACGGATGCATTTGGCTGCTCCAGACTCCATGCAAACAATGGTAGTCGGGTAGAAATCTGGGTTACTTCATGCCAACATAACCTGTGAGTTCTCATTCGTTTTTAGATGGACAACTCTGCTTTGTATACTTTTTAGATAAGATCTTATTAGATATTTTTTTAAATATGATCTTATTCTAATCTTACACAATTATCTATTTAGTCTTTGAAAAGCATTTCTAACACACCTCCGTTTGATCTACGCCACACATTATTTGTAAACCCCTAATCTCAACAATCCACATTTTGTATACATGAATGATTATTGAGCTGATTGCCTTTAGTGGCTAAATGAAACAAATTATTATTATTATTATTATTATTATTATTATTATTATTATTATTATTATTGATGATGATTTGTCTCAAGTTCGTTCTTGGTAGAATTTATGTGGGTAGCGGGTTCCTACATGTAACCTTAGGTATCCACGAGCTTTCAATAATCTTTCGAGTGCTTAAAACCTTCCTGATAATTTTTTCCTGGCTCTAAGAGGCAAACTTTGTGTAGAAGCTCTACAGGGCATTCCATTCCAATCTCCTTCAACCATTTGTCTATATCTTTAGGGCATTCCATTCCAATCTCCTTCAGCTATTTGTCTATATCTTTAATGATAGTTTCCAATGGACCAATTATTGCAGGCACAACCATTACAATTTTCATACTCTAAATTCTTAGTTTCAAATTTAAGGCATTGTATTTTTTTTCATCTTTCTTTATAATTCTGGAGTCAAACGGACCTGATGGATCAATTAGTAATCAACTTCGCTTTTCCTTGTCTATTATTGTAATGTCTGGTCTTTTATTTTCTAGCTTCTTATCCGTTTGAATAGGAAAATA
>NC_142932.1:30473324-30480824 GCF_046866305.1 Octopus bimaculoides
AGCTCGGCGCCTTCGTATTAGATTAATAATACATGAAACAAAGCTATATGAGAAAATATGCTAATAGGTATCAATACTGCAGCAGCCACACTAATGTGGAATTCTGATTGTGGTTGGGAAGGCTAGAGAAGGACTAAAATTGTGTAATGAAATAAAAATAATGAATACAGAGATAATTATTCCTCTTCCTTCTACACTAATTATACCGTAATAGTGTCTCCTGGAACATTTCTTCCTTTTCTCTTTACTGTTTGTTGATGAAGAACCAGTGTCCGAAAGGTTAAACTTTCCTCTGTTCCTTCCTTACAGAAAATTATTATTTGTATTCCTGAAAAAATGTTTGAATACTTTAAACGCTGAGGCAAATCCGATTGAACTTACATTTATATTATACCACTCCAAACTTCAAACTCTTTATCCAGGATTTTTTGTTATCACATTTAACAATATCTTAGCCGCTTTCACTATTTTGCATTTCTCTACGATCACGTATACTAAAACTCGCTGATCTAGTTACACTCTCATTAACGTTGCGTACACCTCAAGCTCATCCTACGCGGTTTCTGCCTTTACTTCAACTTTACTAGGTATTCTGCATACTCTATCCATCTCATTATCATCCACATTCCCAATCTACGCAAGTGTGTCACCATCTACTCCACGAATTCCAAACTATATCATTTACCTCTCTTCGACCTGCACACTCTCTATCACTCATTCGCTAACCATTTTCATCCATTGACACACCCGGCTGCTGTTTGGCTTTCCCTCAACAACCAGACCCCGTAAACTCGGCCAAATCTTCAAACCGACCCCAACCCAACCCTACTTCCTGTTTGCTCTTCACCACTCACATTCCAACACGCTGTTGTTACTTTACCCCCCAACAGCTTACCAATCTCCGACGCCAAAATTCCATTCACTCCATCCATCGACGATTTTCAACTGACCAGCGGTTCCTGACGAGTACAAAGCTTCCGTTACATACTGCCGGAGCTCAGCCTCTTTGATTATTTCACCGACTTCCTCTGGCGTCCGTTCCAATGAATATCCAAGCCAGGACAGTTCAAGACCCTGCATCCTGTAACCAGCCCCTACCTTCACACGTTTGAATGCTTTGCTTTTCGAAGAGTTTAAGAAGTTTCAGTAGCTCTCCGAGGTGAACTCTCTTCGTTCCGCATCCTTTGGCACGACACATCGTTTCCGTTAAGCCACCTCCCTTGCTCATAATAAGTCCACATTTTAATCGCCTTCACCTGTCTGTCTGTCACCTCTGTTAATTTCTGTCTCTCTGTCACTGTCTCTCTGTCACCTCTGTCTCTCTGTCTTCTGTCTCTCTGTCTTCTGTCTCTCTGTCTTCTGTCTCTCTGTCACTTCTGTTAATTTTCTAGGCACCTCATCTCTGTTGACCACACCAATCTCTTCACCTCTGTTTCTTGCAATCGCACTGACTTCCACTCCTACCTCCATTTCATCTCGTCTCAGGTCACTCATTCCATATCAACATCTTTTCAGAATTTCTTTCTCTCCTCCATTTCTATAGCCTTCACCTCCACTTTTAAACCAACCGAATACAATAATCAAGTATTGCAACGTTGTATTAACATTCTCTTTTATATTGATGAAATAAGCTAAGTCAACAACGATCTTTTGTGGAGTATTTAATTTTGTTGAATCTTAACATGGCGGGATTTTTTAAAAAGTTTTAATAAAAGAAAAGGAGCAATAGTTAAAAAGTTTGAGAAGTCTACTGTTCTACACGATCGCCAAAGCTAAACCCAAACCCCGTACGATGTATAGTTTTTTTTTTTATTGGTAGACGGAAACTGAAAGAAATCCGTCGTGTGTATATATATATATATATATATATATATATATTATGTGTGTGTGTGTGTGTGTGTGTGTGTGTGTGTGTGTGTGTGTGTGTGTGTGTGTGTGTGTGTGTGTGTGTGTGTGTATGTATATATATTTATATATGTATGTATATGTTTGTGTACCTGTGTTTGTCCCACCACCCTCGCTTGATAAAAATTAAGCGTTTAACAGAAGTCTACAGAAAGTTCGGACTGAGGTAGTTTTAGGTAGGTAAGTACAGTCATAGAAAACCAATATCTGGCATTCCAAGTAGTTCCTTGGATGTTGCAAATGTATTGTCTTCTCTCTTCATTATGGCGCATCCATGAGTGGAGAGGTGGCAAGTACACTTGCACCTGGAAACAGCCCAGACACAGCAAAGGCGGTTAAGCTACTGTTTTCGCAGTGTATAGTCGACCACAACGAATAGGACAACTAAACCATAAAATCATACGTATACACATACGTGCATATATAAATATATTCTGTGAGGGTGGAAGTAAACGAACATTGTAAAATGTAGTCCTGGATATAGAAAAGACAAACTGGTCCAGACTGGAGCGCCTTAGGCCATAGGTCATCACTATCAGGGGTGATCTTAGCAAAATACTATGAGCAAATTTCAGGCGAACGACCTTGCGAGGTACTACACTTAAGCTGATAACGTATAAATACATGCATTTAAAATATGCAAATGCTATTGTGCTTCTGTGTGTGTGTGTGTGTGTGTGTGTGTGTGTGTGTGTGTGTGTGTGTGTTTATTTGTGTTTCTGCAAGCCTGCATATATGTGTGCAACTGTGCATAAAAATATTATATAACATATACTATAACACACATTTAGTTATACATTTGGCAGAACAATTACTTTTATATATGTGTGTATCATATTACATACATACGTATTATATACATATATACCTACCCGCATAGCCACCTACGCTTGGATATCAATGAATATATATGCATGTCTCTATATACTGTATATACATTATGTGTGTATGTGTGTATGTATCTATATGTATGTATAATATATGTCTGTATATATATACGTGTAAATGTATATATGTATACATAATTATATACATACATGCATTCATACATGCATATGTACATACATGTATACACATACACACACATATATATATATATATATATATACATATACATATATATATGCTATATATATAGATATACACACAGACACTCAGACATATATATATATATATTATTTATTTATGCGCCCTTTTAAAGCCTAGCTAGGCTCATGGGCCCGGTTTCCTGGTTTCTGTGGCGTATGTATTCCCCACCCCCAGCTTGACGGGACGCTAGTCCATCGCAGCTTTACTCAAGAAACAGGAAGAAAGAGTGAGAGAAAGTTTGGGCGAATGAGTACAACAGGGGTCTCCACACCCCCTCCCTGCCGAAGTCTTGTGGAGCTTTAGGTGTTTTCGTTCAATAAACACACACATCGCCCGGTCTGAGAATCGAAACCACGATCCTCCGACCGCGAGTCTGCTGCCCTAACCACTGGGTCATTGCATCTCCATATATATATACATATATATATATATATATATATATATATATATATATATATATATATATATATATATATATATATATATATATATATATATATATATATATATATATATATATATATATATATATATATATATATATATATATATATATATATATATATATATATATATATATTATTTTGTTTAAAAGAGTTCCAACACTGTCTGTTTTTTTATGTTTTATTTATATTCCTGCAAAACCAATGTGGGATATAGAATATGGAATATACAATATATAATATAAAATAAAGATGGATGGTACTATGAAATAAAGTATTGAATGTCTTATTGAATATATGGAATATGTCTTATTGAATATATGGAATATGTCTTATTGAATAGATGAAATATTGAGTGTTCAATATAAAGGATTAAATATATAAATATATAAAGGCATTTATTTCATAGTACCATCCATTTTTATTTTATATTATATATTGTATATTATATTATATATTGTATATTCCATATTCTATATCCCACATTGGTTTTGCAGGAATATAAATAAAACATAAAAAACAGACAGTGTTGGAACTCTTTTAAACAAAATAATATATTCCTCTATACGCAATCATACACAAAAAACCCCCTTTTTTTGTATTTATTTTTACTCGCTTATATATATATATATATATATATATATATATATATATATATATATATACACGACGGATTTCTTTCAGTTTCCGTCCACCAAATCCACTCACAAGGCTTTGGTCGACCTGAGGCTATAGTAAAAGACACTTGCCGAAGGTGCCACACAGTCGAACTAAACCCGGAACCATGTGTTTGGGAAGCAAGGTTCTTACCAAACAGCCACTCCTGCGCCTATATACATATATATATATACATATATATATATATATATATATATATATATATATATATATATATATATATATATATATATATATACATTCCAATTTACAAAAGAGATACGAATAGTTTCATGCTTTAGATATACAATAAATTGACAGATTTATTTAACTTGCCATGTATCTCCATACAGTCTTTATGCATGTATGTATATGTGTATGTGTGTTTGTATTATGTATGTATATATATATATATATATATATATATATATATATACACATATAAAATATATGCCTATACGTATATGTGTGTATATACTTGTATGACACATCGTTATAAACAAAGCGCATGCAGTCAGACAGAAAATCGTGGCCATATTATTATATTATCACAGAAGACGCAATATATATATTAGAGCTGTTAGATGACTCGGTGTGGGTCCTTGTATGTGAAAGAGAGAGACGGGGGAGAGACAGACTGCAACCAGGAGAAACTTCCTTCGAAGGCACTATAGATTATTCTAGCATTTAGTTTCAGTTTCAGTAATGATGGAATGTTAAGTGTTTCCATATGTGTTGTCGATGGCCTAGACTTAATGCTTAATTTGCTGACGAAGTGCTCGTGGCTGTTCTCTACACCATTCGCTTTGTACCAGGGCAATGTTTACTAATAACTGAACGTCATCATCAATCGTAAGGTGATAATACACATTAACGCCTTTGGAAATCGGTGATAAAGTAATATGTTGTATGATACTTAGAACAACAAGCAAACAGCAGTGTTAACAAACGTGGTTGTGTACACACACACGCACAAGTGTGTGTGTGCGTGTGAGTGTGTGTATGTGTATATATATATATATATATATATATATATATAAAGGGATAAAGAGAGCAATGGTAAGGTTGGAAATATATTTTATGGATAGAGTCTTAAAGCTGTTTCTGGGAAGATCCAGTACTTCTCTTCATCGGAGACAGAAATAGTAAAGGAATCGATTATTATATCCATAGGCGGAGAGTCTTAGTATGAAGTGATAGTGAGTGTGATGTGCTGAAAAAAGAAAGAAAGAGAGAACAGTACTTGGGTTTGGTTAAATCCAATACCCTCCTCAACCTTATATATATATATATTACTTGCTTCAGTCACTGGGTGGCGGCCAATCTGAGGCGTCACGTATACATGAGGGTGGCATAACGAGTCAGAAATATACATAGGTGTCCAACGAGGGCGCCACTGAGGTGATAATAGATAATGGTGCGCTTACGTTTTACCAGAAGTGAGAATTATTTTTATCCACGATAAACTGCAATGAAATTTCCTTTAGAATTTAAAATATCATACAATCATAGCTGAGCTAACCTAAAGTTTGTTTATTGCCCATTACTGCTTCGTGAACATACACACAGACACACACACACACACACGCACACACACACACACACACACACACACACACACACACACACACACACACACACATACACACACACACACACCCATATATATCAACTGTGACAACTAAACACTGAAAGAACCAACCAGAGATTTCATTACGTACGTGCGCTCAGGACAACAGATTCGTTTGAAGAAGAAGAAGAAACTTCCTGTGAGCGATGCAAAGTGGAACGGCTATTGGGAGGTAGCTGCAGATTTACCCGGGTGCCAAAGAATCTTTCCCATCTCAGTTACGAAGAAACCAGATATCATATGATGTGAAAGAAGGAAAGTGGTAACATGGACGCCACTCGGGATCGAAAGATTAACCGTTATGAAAACCACCTCGAGGAATGTGAAAACGCAGGCTAGGAAGCGGAGCATTTTCCAATCGAAGCTGGATGTAGAGGATTCGTTGGACACAGTGTAAGGCGACTGTTGTTATCGTCAGGCCTAACTCATCGTAAAGTAAATGCCACCATGAAAGATATCCAAACTACAATGGAAAAAGCAAGCTGCTGGATTTGGTTAAAAAGAAGCGATGAGCAATAATGACTTGTAGATACGTGGTATTTCGTTATACAACCATAACGTATATTAATGTTTTTATAAGTCAACACTACGTCCTGCTGCGTTAGAAGTACTTATTACATTATTTTGTTATGTTATTTCTACAGAAATTATAGCCAGAAATTATAGTGCAGGCTATAATTTGTGTAGAAATATCCTTAAGAAAATAACGATGAGTAATGGCTAGAAGGATCTGATAACCAGTTGATCTAGCAGGCGGGGGCCTCATTTCAGTGAGGGAGTTCGGTGCGCAATGACGCCGTCGAGAAGCAAGGCCCGAAACAGCGTCGTTCTCTCCTGATGACTCCATAAACTTGCTAGCATCCGGTACGCGGAGCATTCAATTGGTACTCTCTTTTACTCTTTTACTTGTTTCAGTCATTTGACTGTGGCCATGCTGGAGCACCGCCTTTATAATCGAGCAAATCGACCCCAGGACTTATTCTTTGTTAGCCTAGTACTTATTCTATCGATCTCTTTTGCCGAACCGCTAGGTTACGGGGACGTAAACACACCAGCATCGGTTGTCAAGCGATGATGGGGGGGACAAACACAGACACAAACATATATATATATATACACACACATACATATATATGTATATACATATATACGACGGGCTTCTTTCAGTTTCCGTCTACCAAATCCACTCACAAGGCTTTGGTCGGCCCGAGGATATAGCAGAAGACACTTGCCCAAGGTGCCACGCAGTGGGAATGAACCCGGGACCATGTGGCTGGTAAACAAGCTATTTACCACCACAGCCACTCCTGCGTTAGTTATTTTTAAATGTGTGTGTGTGTGTGTGTGTGTGTGTGTGTGTGTGTGTGTGTGTGTGTGTGTGTGTGTGTGTGTGTGTGTGTGTGTGTGTGTGTGTGTGTTTCATGTAAAAGATACAGCACCATGTGATTTTAAGAGAAAAATATGAACTTTCAGAACTGATATGAAAGTTTGATTTTATTTATTTCAATTTTTCATTACAGTTCACTCCAGCATGAAGAAGTCGTCTTAAACGAAACCGGTATATATTTCTTTTCTATTTTCCATGATAATATTCTCTAAGCATATTCATCTTATCTTCTTTCTTTTTTTTAATACATATTTACTCGTTTGTAACCTTTTAACATTTTAAAATGCATGAATATAAATACGGTGGCCGAGCTGGCAGAATCGTTAGCACACCGGGGGGAAATGCTTAGCGGCATTTGATCCATTCTGAATCCTAATTCCACTGAGGAG
>NC_142932.1:30485824-30490824 GCF_046866305.1 Octopus bimaculoides
ATATGTCACAGATTCTATAATAAAACTACATTAAATATTAGCTATAACAGTACTTTGCCTCCACCACCACTAACGAAGAATAGCAAAAGCAATCATACAATACAAATAACGTGGATAAATGACTCTGAATATTCATCTTTGTGCAATTGTAATACCATTAATTCATGTCCCCTCAATGGAATGTTCTTGATAAGATACTAACATTCCAAGCCCAAGTCTTTTCATCTCATGTGTATATCATGAGATGATATGAAAGTCATTTCATTCAAAAGCCGATTTACGCATTGATTATTCCAGGTTCAGCACCCAGAAACACCACCTCATTCTCTAAATAAGTCTAGAGACTTACAAACCAAAACAAACGAACGTCATAAACTAGACAAATGCTATACATTACACGGAGCCAACAAATGCCAACACTGCTTAGCAGAGAAGAAAAAATCCGAACAAAGAATAAGATACTAATGCATATGATGCCAGCAACGCAGCAAAAATCCATGCAATAACATATCTGTAGAGTAAAGATTATTTGCTAACATAACGTGGCAGTCCTGGTTTAGGACGAATGTTGCTGTAATTTAACCCCAGGAGACAGCGTCTCCAGCTGGCTATACGACACGATCTGTGTCCTTATATTTTTGAACAAGGGCATTTAGCACCCCCACCCAGCTCAAAACAATATAATAAAACTAAATACCCTTGTTCGAAAGTATAAGGACACAGATCGTGTTTTATAACCAGCTGGAGACGAAGTCTCCTGGGGCTAAATTACAGCAACATTCGTCCTAAATCAGGACTACCCTGTTATGTCGGCAAATAATCTTTACTCTAGAGTAACGTTGCTGAATATTTCTCGTTGAGAGATTTACAAATATTAATTTTCTATAACATATTTGTTCATTCTTAATACATTATGGTAGATTCGAAGGGGTATATATGATTGCTATTGCTTTTCTTCAACGGACAACAACCCTCCCCAACTCTTAAGACAATGAGTCCCTAATACATCCACGGGTGTAATGAATTATATATTGTTACATTAAGAATCAGAACTACCTTTAAAATACTATGAAAATTGTTACCATTTGAGAAAAACTTCAACAGCTGCTGGGTTAAATCTTTAGATCGACATACATCGAACACCAACGTATCAATGAAACCGCTTCGTAAATATATTTCCAAAAATCATCTCACAAAGCTATAGCAAGATATCTCTGATAACATCGTAACTACGTTCATAGTCAGTAGAATATTTGTTTTCATTTCTATTCTCTAGTTTTTACTGCATTTATACGTACATAAATATAACACACACACACACACACACACACACACACACACATACATATATATATATATATATATATATATATATATATATATATATATATATATATATATATATATATATATATATATATTAAATATTGGTAATAATAAGATTATCCAGAAAAAAATGAAAAAATGAAGTAATTATTTGTTGGTTTATTTAAATGCTGCTATGAAAAGTCTTCAGATTTTCCAAGGAAATTCAATGAAATGAAATGGAATAAAATAAAATAAAATTTCAACAAAGTAAGATATTTACGTTATTTACATATATTTACGAACATTTACGAATGCTTGTGTCTTATCAAGTGCTAGACGAAAAATTCTTAAATATAATTAACTTAGATATTCTACTTTATTTTACTTCTTTTCTTTTTGTTATTCCTTTTAATTTCATTTTCTCGTAACATTTTAAGACTTTTTCTGTGCTGATGAGAATAAACGAAAGAACAATGCCGTCATTTCTTCGGAATAACTTTATCATTAGTACCAATATATATATATATATATATATATATGTGTGTGTGTGTGTGTGTGTGTGTGTGTGTGTGTGTGTGTGTGTGTGTGTGTGTGTGTGTGTGTGTGTGTGTGTGTGTGTGTGTGTGCATATATATATATTTATATATATATATATATATATATATATATATATATATATATATATATATATATATTTAAGAATTTAAGGATTGGAGAAAACGCATGTTTGCCACTTGGTCAGATGATACATAGTTCATGTTATTTGGTGTTATGATTTTTCCATAGTCCTGTCTTCGTTGTTTGGTTGTAGGAGGTGAAATGTGGTTGTATTTTGTATTTGTTTATTTGATTGTTTTGTGCCCTTCAAATACTGTCCTATGGTATAACGGAAAAAAATGCCCTCACCTCCACCCCAAATACTGTCCTAAATATAGAGCCCATGGCCCTGGTCCTAAATATGGAGGCACAAAAGGCAATGAATGCACCTTCTTCCATCCTAAACTATGCCAAACTTCTGTGTCACTAAGGATGTGCTTGAACCTAGAATGCAACCAACGTCTGAAGGGCACAAAACAATCAAATAAACAAATACAAAATACAACCACATTTCACCTCCTACAACCAAACACCAAATAACATGAACTATGTATCATCTGACCAAGTGCCAAACATGCGTTTTCTCCAATCCTTAAATTCTTAAATATACTCAAATACCCAAAATTTCAAGGAGTTCCTGCCTTAAAAACAGGAACTAAACCACAGTTATTTTGTGTTCTTTGCTACATTGGTTTCTATTAACCCATTTATTCTATCAGAAGAATTTTTATTCATTAAGATAGAAGAAATACACATAATTATATGTATATATATATATATATATTTTTTTTTTTTTTTTTTTTAAGTTTCAGCTCAGAGCTGCGGCCATGCTGATGCATCACCGTGTTGCTACACTGTTATTACAGGGAGCCTCTTACAATGGCACTTGGTGAAGAATGGAGTTTGATTTAGCAACCCTCATTTGCACCTCCTGCCTCGAGGTAGGTTCATCTGGGACTCTCGATAGGAAGAGGTCCAACTTTGATTTAAAAACTCCTACATCTACTTTGTGCAGATTCCTCAGGCTCTTTGGGAGAATATTAAAAAGCTGTGGGCCCCTGAATCCCAAGCTGTTGCAGTAACTGGTCCTGAAGCGCGATGGCATTGCTGGGATCTTTGGCACTATGCAGTGTCGTCCCGTTCTGGCATTGGTGTAGCTTTCAATGCCAAAATTTGGCACAATTCCTTCCAGGATCTTCCAGATGTATATTACTGCATACCTCTCCCGCCTTCTCTCCAGGGAGTAGAGTCTTATATATACATATACATAACATATACATGCAAATATACTTATAGATATAGATAGAAAGATAGATAGATGCATACAGACATACGTACATACATACATATATACATATGCTTGTATATGTGTGTGTGTGTGTGTGTGTGTGTGTGTGTGTGTGTAAACATATACACATATGTGTATGTATATATATATATAGGTATACATGCATATGCATCTACTAATATATATATATGTATATATATATATATATATATATATATATATATCATATATATTAATAATATATATATTAATAATATATATATATTAATAATATATATATATATATTAATAATATATAAATATATATATATATATATATATATATATATATATATATATATATATATATATATATATATATATATATATATATATATATATATATATATATGCATACGTATACTGATAACCATACTCTTTTATTGCTTATATATAGTTTAATTTTCAAGTTTTTGTAGTTTTTGTATTTATTTTGTTTATAGATTTATTGTTATTTTTATTCTCATTTCGTTATCTACTTTTGGGGTTTCTGCATCCACCACTTTTTATACAACCCCTCTTAATCTTCATAATATTGTTCTAACCCATTCGTTAATTAATAACGTAGTTATAATTATAAATTCATTATTTTAGTTTTTTTTAATTTCTTAATACTTAAATTCTTAAATTCTTAATCATAATTCATATTTTTCAATATTAGTTATAATGCCAGATTTATTAGCGAAAGCTTAAATTCATCTTCTAATTTTCAAATCTTTAACAAGTTAAAGATTGAGCTAACTGGATTCTATAAAGGAGCTGTTGTGGTAGCAGACCACGAAACATGGTTGAAATTCTTCCTTATATGAATAAAAACTATACAGGTAAACCGAAATGTAGGCAGGTATAAAGATTTGAAATTATGATAAACTGTTATACATACTGATAGAAAGATGCTTGTATTTACATATAGACAGACAGACAGATGGAGAGATAGATAGATAGATAGATAGATAGATAGATAGATAGATAGACATACATATACGTATGTGTACAAGCATCTTCATATATGTGTGTGTGTGCGTGTGTGTGTTTATATATATATATGTGTGTGTGTGTGTATATATATATATATATATATATATATATATATGTGTGTGTGTGTGTGTGTGTGTGTGTGCACATATATACATACACACACATTTTCTTACTACTACTACTACTACTACTATTATTATTATTGAGTGAAAGAGCAGTGCATGCCGTCAATGTGACACCGAGGTAAAATATACGAAGCCCAGTATACCCATCATGACTACCTGCCTGATAAGGGTACATCAGGCACATGCATCACAACCATGTGTGCGTGACATGGTGATCTTATATCAAAATAAACAGCACATGACCTTGCAGAAGGAGCCCAGTTAGAATTTTCTTCAGGTTGAGTAGCCCATCCTGCTCAAAAGGTCCGTGAATAAGGTTTGTTTCAAGGATGAACAAAACACCCATGTTTCCAGAGGGGAATTATTCAAATAATTACAAATTCCTCTCAACACATGGCTATGAAGCTCCCCCACTACTTCTGCTCGTGATATGAGATGCACATATTGACAGCAACTAAAGGACATGTTCAACTTGTTAAGGTCAAACAAGTGACAAGCAAATCTGAGGTATTGAGCAGAATATTTGCTGCAGCCTATCTTTTTATACCAAGACAAAACAATGTAGCCCAACGTTCTGAGTTCAAATTCCGCCACGGTTGACTTTGCTTATCACCCTTCGAGGTCGATAAAATAATTACTAGTTGAATACTGAGGTCGATGTAATC
>NC_142932.1:30495824-30523324 GCF_046866305.1 Octopus bimaculoides
AATGGTGCAAAGATTTTCGGTTAAAGTAATCCTTTTTGACGGATAAATCATGTCACATTTTGAAAGAAAAACTTATTCAACAAAAATGATTTAGAGAAACAAAAAATAGCTACAAGAAAGTGAAACCTTTAATCTCTGGGATTATATATATCAAAACATGAGTGGTTTAGATTTCTGTAGACGATCTAACATGGCATAGAGATGGTGAGAGTCAATAAAGAATAGAATAAAATATCCTGCGGTACTTGTTCTAGCAATCTGCTCTCTAATTTCAAATCCTGTGGAGATCAACTTTTCTGCTCACTCTTTCAGGTTAGAGACAATAATGTATCTCGGGACGGTTATAATGCCCACAATAAATATGCACTAATTCTAATTCGTCAATTGCTTTCAATATCTTCCGGAGCAACCTGTACTCCTATGTCCAGGCTCTGCCCTTGCCAGTTTCCGTAGGGTGTTCTGGTGGCCTGCAGGACCACTATTGTTTCCTCTATGCGCAGCAGTATGGCAGCTACCAGCCAGGCTACATTCACTTCTGAGGGTACGTCTTCTACCCTAATCCTGGAAGCACGCCTTCCAAGGTATACAGGTAGAAGCACCACTTCTTCAGTTTTTAACGGTGTAGCTGTGTGCAGTCTGGTGATAGCTATCTCTCGAAACAGCTCCTCCACCGTTCCGTACTTTCTTCCCCTAGCAAGGCATGAAATCCCTTGCCAGACTGGTCCTAACGCCTTTTCCACTTGGGCGACTGACACTACTTCTATTTTCCTTGTTCCCACCGCGTATGTCCTATAAAAAAATCGTCCTCTCGTTTATATTTTTTAACACTTCTTTGGTGGGGAACACCTTCACATCGTTCTCCTCCCTTTTGAGTATTTCCTTGAACCTGCTCAAATCTTCTAGACATATGTCTTCAATTTCTCCTTTTGCTGCTGCAGCATAACTCTTTGTTTCCATTTCCTAGTATATTCTTTTTAAATATTTTACCATTTCTTCCTCAGACGACACAAAGCTTGAAGAAGAACTCAAATTCCCGCAACTCATGACACAACGTTCCTCCATTACACAAGAGGAAAGACGTCTCACCGCTAAGACAGCTAAAAAAAACACGTGTGTTGCACACAAGCTTCTTACCACACAGCCACGCCTGCGCCTATAAGTCCTAAAGGCAGCATAATCCCTTACGTATAGCAAATATTACCTCTATTGTAAGGTGCCAAGCCGGTAGAATCACTACTGTGTTGGAAAAAATGTTAAGCGGCATTTCTTCCGACTTCACGTTCTGAGTTCAAATTCCACCGAGGTCGACTTGCCTTTCATAGCCTCGAGATCGATAAAGTAAGCACCAGTTAAGCTCTAAGATCGACTTGCCCTCTGTAATCGACTTGCCCTCTGTAATCGACTTGCCCTCTGTAATCGACTTGCCCTCTGTAATCGACTTGCCCTCTCCTTCGAAATTGCTGGCCTTGTGCCAAAATTTGACAACAAGTTTACCTCTTATCTATCTATTTATTTATTTACTTTTTGCTACGGAATTTTGTGACAGCAGAAATTTGTGCGTAAATTATGTCTTTATTCGTAATGTAAGTAAGAATCTATACGAGTAACCAACTTCAATAAAAAAAAAATTGATTTCATCTTGAAAATCTTGTGTACGCACACCTTTTTTTCTTTGTGTGCTTGTTGTAAAACATGTGTGCGCGAGCACAAGTGCACAGAAAAGCTGAATCTGGCAAAACAGCACCGCTACATAAATAATTTCCTTTTGTTTTCATTGACTTTATTATCATTATTATCATTATTATTATTATTATTATTATTATTATTATTATTATTATTATTATTATTATTATTATCATTATTTTCCATAATGGGTTAACTATTTTTCCAGTTTTGTAATGGATAGCAAAGGGTCACCATTGATTGTAGTCCTACTTGCTTTCATATCACTTTTCAAACAGAATTAAATAAAAATAAAATATTTATTTTCAAGTACATTCATCATGTTTAGCAACTTAAGATTTGCGCCTTCACATAAAATTTTGCTCAGAGACTGAAAGAAATGTTAAACTCTTCGAGTGTTTTTTAAGCGGGATTTGCCAGAATGAATTATAGCACTTGAACAATTTAGTCTAGCGATCTAACATCACGTGGAACAACAACTTCCATTGAAATCATTGCTTATATAATATCATAAAGTTTTGTGACCGTGTAATATATCGGGTTTATTCGAGACTAAATGTTTGGGTTTTATACAAATAAGTTGGCAGAAGCAAATGTAATAGTATCGCATAACAAATAATACAACCTCCCAGGAGATCTCAAGTTATGTTCCAGCATTGGAATAGCGTCGAATGCGTATACTTGACGCATTTGTGGGTTTTTTATATTCTAAGATTTGAAAATAAATTGAATTTGTTTTGCTTTCTTCGTTCTAATAATAACAAACATCTAACAATTGCAAAACTGACAATTGTTTACATTTTCCTGTGTTTCTTTTCGTTTGTCTAAAGTATAACTGTTAACACAATCTATCACCATCCTTTCTTTGTAGCTTTGTTTCTCTTTCACTGTCATGTCACTTTATAAGTTACGAGTCGTGAGATATTAAAAGGAAACACTCATAGACCGTTGCTTTGGGAAAGTGTGTTCAAAAACCAAAAATATTTGGGATTTAGGTTTTAAATCTTCGAGTAATGGAAAGCACTGCATCACATGGTTACAAGGCTTTAACTAAAAGCCAGTATCAAATTGGTTTTTGTCTTGTCAACGACATCTCAACTTTTAAAATAAAAGAACATTTTAATTTCGGTTTTGTAATGGTATTTCGAAAACTTCGTTCCCTACTGGATCAATAAGCCATCTAAGAAGAGTAAATAGATATTTAACGATTGTAGGCCAAGATTTGATACAGATACGTCCAAATAAAAATCACATTTTAACATCTAAATATTTCATTTTTGGAATAGTTACCATTGGAAATTAATGTCCCAAATCCAGAACATATTTCATAGATTTGAAAAAGGAGGGTAATTATTTTTATTTTTGTTTGGTCTTTTTTTTTTCTATTTAATGGAATAGTATTGAAAAACTGGTAATGAAACTTCTATGCAAACCCTCGTCTTGCTAAAGATAGCAGTAAAATCTCTCTAAAGTCAATAGCACGACCTTAAGAAAGAGAGTTTAACGACAGTATTTGTTAACAGAAAACGAATGAAAATGAAATCTGAATATCGAATATAGAATATATAAAGTACACACACTACTTCAGAGCAAAAGGAGAAATTTAAATCTTTATGATCAACGTGTTATGCACATTGTGTGTATGTGTGTGGGAGAGAGATAGAGTGTGTGTGTGTGTGTGTGTGTGTGTGTGTGTGTGTGTGTGTACGTATGGGCTTGTGTGTGTATGTGTACGTGTGCTTCCATGTTTGTGTGAGAGAGAGAAAAAGTGTATGTGTGTATGTACATATATATTATACACACATACAAATATACATTATACATATATATAAGTATACACGTATTATGTGTATGTGTGTGCACGTGTGTGAGTGCGTGTGTGTGTGTATGTGTGTGTGTGTGTGAGTGTGTGTGCGTGTGTGTGTGAGTGTGTGTGTGTGTGTGTGTGTACACACATAACATAGTATTCACCTTTGAGCACATGGGTGACATAGTTTTGCTATTGTTAGCTGAGCGATACCATACTGTTCAAACGATATCTAAACTGATCCCTAACCGACCAACCTCCTTTTCTTCTGATACGGACTCCTTTGATATCACCATTTCAGTGAAAGCTTCCAGTTGATGTTAGAATCTTGCAGATTTTCAAATAAATATAAAAATAGAACGATTCTGCTCTACATATCAGTCAATTATCCACGATTTTGCTTTTAGTATTGATAGTTGAAATGCTTTGTAGGTTAGTGTCTGATCACTCTGTCTTTGTGCACTGTATTTTTATACGATACATTTCCAACACCTAGATATTTGTAGCCCTCATTTTACTGATAGACCAGAATAGACAGACATTGACGTAAAGAAGATTTACTTCAGGAATAATATATCTTGCACTCAATTATCAAACATAAACATTTCTTTCGGCCAAATTCCATCCGTATATCATCTGAAAATGTTCTTATTAAGCCCAGATGTTTTTCAGCATCGTAAATATTTATTTCCAGAAGAAATTATGGATTACATGAATTTTTTGCTATTGTAAACTTTAACATAATATAACCACTGGATTTTATTTTAGAAAGAAAGTATACAATATAATAACACACGCTCTACAAAATGGCTACTCAGAAATATAAGACACCGACACAGCACATATTCAACACGATCACATCCAATACAATAATACAACGCATACTCTTACATAATCGACACCAGATACTACAACACATGCCACATCCCACCGTTAGCTCGCATAGCAACAAATTCTTCACAAAATCCGCCTAAAGACCATACCACAAAATCTGCTCAGTATATACTCTACAGCTTTGGCGCTGAATCTTTTAAACAAACGACTCTTTTACTTGTTTCAGTCATTTGACTGCGGCCATGCTGGAGCACCGCCTTTAGTCGAGCAAACCGACAGGACTTATTCTTTGTAAGTTTAGTACTTATTCTAACAGTCTCTTTTGCTGAACCGATAAGTTACGGGGACGTAAACACACCAGCATCGGTTGTCAAGCGATGTTGGGGGGACAAACACAGACTCACAAACATACACACACACACCCACACACACACACAAACACACACCTACACACACACACACACACACACACATGCATATATATGTATATATGCATATATACGACGGGCTTCTTTCAGTTTCCGTCTACCAAATCCACTCACAATGCTTTGGTCGACCCGAGGCTATTGTAGAAGACACTTGCCCAAGGTGCCACGCAGTGGGACTCACCCCAGAACCATGTGGTTGGTAAGCAAGCTACTTACCACACAGCCACTCCTGCAAATTATCATTTTATTTATTAATTCTACTTGCGTATAACAAAGGCGCGGACATGTCTGTGTGGTCCACAAGTTCGCTTTGCAAATCACGTGATTTCGGGTTCTGTTCCACTGCGCGGCACATTGAACAAGTGTCTGCTGCTATCACCCAGGAGTCGGTTAACGTCTTGTGAGTGGGCCTGGCAGACGAAAACTATATGCAAGCCTGTCTTATATACAGTAATCCATCGACAATCGCGGGTGTTACGTTCCAAAACCCACCACGATAGGTGAAAATCCACAATATTGTACTGTGTATTATTTTTTTATTATTTTTATAATTTGTATATATTTATTTCATTATAAATGCAAAACAACACCACGGAGGAATCGACGTAAGCTTAAATAATAAACCGCGATAGGTGAACCGCGATAGATGAACCGCGATAGGTGTACCGCGATATGGCGAGGGATTGCTGTACTGTTATATCCTTACGCCTCCAATATCGTAGTACGGTTGATATTGTCGATAGATAAAGAATACGCTATAACATTGTTATAATAATACAAAATAGAAACAGCAGCAGTAACAAACACGTTACGAACCAACAATCAATATTTCTAACACACTAAGTCGAACTGTAAACGGTACCTGGACTTCGAAGACTAAACTACGAACTGCTGACTACGTCAGACCGCCGATATTTATATGTAGAAAGGCGGTGTCCCCTCCATGTTTAGCACCTTGTGGGCAATAAAGAAATATATACTTATATGTAGTAAGGCGGTGAGCTGGCAGAAACGTTAGCACGCCGGGCGAAATGCTTAGTGGTATTTCGTCTGTCTTTATGTTCCGAGTTCAAATTCCGCCGAGGTCGAATTGCCTTTCATCCTTTCGGGGTCGATAAATTAAGTACCAGTTGCGTACTGGAGTCTATCTAATTGACTGGTCCCCTCCCCAAAAATTTCGTGCCTTGTGCCTAGAGAAGAAAAAAATATTTATATGTAGTGGTCCCGTCTGTTCCCGTCAGGGGGTGTCGTACTTTCGCCACAACATATACATAAATGTGAGTGTGTGTGTGTCTGTGTGTGTATGTGTGTGTGTGTGTGTGTGTGTGTTTCCTTCCAACACCTTGACAACCTGTATCGGTTTGTTTACATCCCTGTAAATTAGCATTTCGGAAAAAGAGACCGATAGAATAGGTTCCAATATGTACAAAAGTCTATTTGATCGACTAAACCCTTCGAGGCGATGTTCCAGCATGGCCGCAGTCCTGTGAGTAGAACAAGCAAAAGACATCACATTTTTCAACGTAATTATTATGGGTTTGAGAATGCCTGCTCAACATAGTCACTGCCGTATATTGGAACCCGGTACACGGCTCTTGCAACACATACGACACATAATCACCGCCCAACAAAATGACACGATTCACGTGGCATATATTAGTCCCAACATCAAAACGAGGAAACACTAATGAAACACCAGAAGGAATAAAACAAACCCCACAACGATATAAAACAGATGTAACACACAAACATACTTCTAAAGCGACAAAAGACAATGCAGCGCACACCTCGGGGACACAGATGTGCACTTAGTGATGCAGTAGAACCTCACATGAAGCTTTTAAAAATATGGTAATGATTAAAATAATGATGATGGCTTCTCGTATTTCCATATTTTGGGGAAATATTACAAAGAAAAATTGCAAAACAGTGGGAGACGGTTACATCGAGTGTGGTAAGAAACAATAAATAGAAAGAATATGAATTCAGATGCATAAAGTGATATAAAATGTATTGTATGTTTAGCCAGGGGTAGGGAAGGACAGTGGCCATGACATTTTATTTATTTATTTATTTATTTATTTATAGGAGTTCAGTGTCTGATAAGAGGAAGGCAGAAAGTTACCCTCAAAGAAGTTCGAATCCTTGTATTAGAGCGATCTATGTAACCAAGGCTACCAAACACGTGATGTCGATGTTAAACCAATCGATGGATTAACTTTTAATATCAAAGAATTTATTTATAGAGTAAAGAGATAAAACAAATGCCACAAGGTATCTCGTTCGATGCCCTAAAAATACCGCCAATCCGCCGACTTAGGCTGATGTTTTGTTTCATTGAGTCCTGTTGGGTGGATCTTTTGGACTCAATAAAATAAAACACCCGGCAAACGTTTACTGCGAACCAATTTGAGCTCAGAGAACCCTAACAATTACTGCGAGGCTATTTGTCCAACGCTGTAGCGACTCTGCCGGTTCACCACCTGTTAATCGAAACGGATATCAATTAGCTAGAGCCAACCAAGACACCAACAATACCGGATATTCCTGCAAATGGCAAATACCCTTTTTCAGAAGTAATATCCAGATTACAATGAAAGGCTCAAATGAGAACCATTGAACCAACTAATGGTTGTTAGTCTAGTTTCCGTCAGTTACGACGACAAAGGTGGCAGTTGATCCGATCAACGGAACAGCCTCCTCGTAAAATTAACGTGAAATTGGCTGAACACCTCACAAATACGCACACTTTTAAGACAGTTCTCAAGGAGATTCAGTGTGATACAGATTGCGACAAGGCTGGCCCTTTGAATTACTGGTACAACTAATTTTTGCCAGTTGAGTGGACTGGAGCAACGAGAAATAAACTATCTTACTCAAAGGCAAACGCGCCGCCGGGAATAGAACTCCCGAACATACGATTGTGAATTGAATACCCAAGACATTAAACCACACACCTTCTACGCACCTAACTAATGGTAAGACAGGCCTTCCCTGAATAAACTGAATGGTTAAATGGGTCTTCACACACTCTCACAAATTTCACTGGAAAAATACTGGAAAGTAACATTTCCTTCTTCGCCCTTGCTACATTCTTCAAGTGATAAGTGAAGAAATTGCGGGAGTGGCTGTGTGGTAAGTAGCTTGCTTACTAACCACATGGTTTCCGTGTTCATTCCCACTGCGTGGCCCCCTTGGACTAGTGTCTTCTACTATAGCCTCGGGCCGACCAAAGCCTTGTGAGTGGATTTGGTAGACGGAAACTGAAAGAAGCCTGTCGTATATATGTATATATGTGTGTGTGCGTGTGTGTGTGTGTGTGTGTGTGTGTGTGTGTGTGTGTGTGTGTGTGTGTGTGTTTGTCCCCCCAACATTGCTTGACAACCGATGCTGGTGAGTTTACGTCCCCGTAACCTAGCGGTTCGGCAAAAGTGACCGATAGAATAAGTACTAGGCTTACAAAGAATAAGTCCTGGGGTCGATTTGCCCGACTAAAGGCGGTGCTCCAGCATCGCCGCAGTCAAATGACTGAAAAAGGTGAAAGAAAGAGAAAGAGAGAAAGTGATGACGGTCCGACCCGAAAGGATATCACAGTTCTCACAGACTTCTTTATAGTCTACACAACACATCTTTCAATGTAGCAACCAGACAGAGGAATAACGATAATAATGATAATTTTTGTAAGGGTTTCTGGCAATTCAGGAATGGTATGCAGTCGATTAAATCAACTCCAGACTTTGACAGGTATTTTATTTTATCGATCCTAGAAGGAAAAATATACCGAAATCGATCTTTGACATGATTTGAACCCACCACATAAAGCAGTATAACTAAATAACATACGGTATTTTGCACGGCGCTCTATTAATTTTGTCATCCACCGCATTCACAGCTTTTGCTACAACAATACCAACTAATACTACTACTACAATTGCCCTTATTGCTGATCACACTTCTTCAAATACTATTAGCGCATAACAATCCTTTCTACTATAGCCACAAGGCCTGAAATTTGGGGAGAGGGAACTAGTTGATTACATCGACCCCGGTATTTCACCGGTGCTTAATTTATCGACCCCCGAAAGGAGGAAAGACAAAGTTGACCCCGGTGGAATATGAACTCAGAACGTAAAAACGGACGAAATGCCGCTAAACATCATGTCCGGCGTGCTATCGATTCTGCCATCTTGCCGCCTTACTATTGGTGTATAATAATGAAAGTTGAAGATAATGAGACTAGCGACAATATTTTGATAACAACAAGGTGGTGAGCTGGCAGAAACGTTAGCACGTCGGGTGAAACGCTTAGTGGTATTTCGTCTGTTTTTACGTTCTGAGTTCAAACTCCGCCGAGGTCGACTTTACCTTTCATCCTTTTCGTGGTCGATAGATTGCGTACTGGAATCAATCTAATCAACTGGTCCCCTCCCCCAAAATTTCGGGCCTTGTGCCCTAGAGTGGAAAAGAATATTTTGATAACAACTAAGACGTCGGGAAAAATGCTTAGCAACGTTTAGTCCGTCTTCACGTTCTGAGTTCAAATTCTGCTGAGGTCAACTTTGACGTTCGTCCTTTCGGAGGTCGATAAAATAAGTACCAGTTGAACACTGGGGAGGAGAGATGGTCGATGTAATCGACTTATCCCCCTCCAGTGAAATTGCTGGTCTTGTACTAAATTTGAAATCAATATTTTGATAACAACTATGAAAATTGTATGCGAGTAAATATCGAATTACACGTTGACAGCGGTAGAAAGAAAGAAAGAAGCGATATGAACAAGCGGTCGAGGAGTGTTAGTGGGAGCTGAAATATCTTATAACTTGCTCTGTGGTCGTTGGCTTTTATTTCATTTGATTCTTAAGTGTTTCTTCAGCAAATTCTTCAATCAATAATCCTAATTTACAGAAACTAAACTTTCGCTTGGTTAACTACAACTTTATATATATATATATATATATATATATATATATATATATATATATATATATATATATATATATATATATATACGTGTGTGTGTATGTGCGTATGTGCTTGTGCATGTATGTATATATATTTGATATACAAATATATATAAACAAATATACAATATATTTATGTGTGTGTGTATATATATACATGTGTGAGTACACAATATATGCATATATATATATATATATATATATATATATATATATATGAAGATATATATATATATATATATACCATATATATATACATATATGTACACACAGTTATATATATATGTGTGTGTGTGTATATATATATGTGTGTGTGTATGTGTGTGTATAACTTCAATATATGCATATATATACACATATATGAGATATATATATGTATATTTACATAACATATGTATATGTATATGTCTATGTACATAATGTACATGGGTATATGTGTGTTTATGTGTATGTACATACATACATACTGAGAGACATATATAAGTATGAATGTGAACGTATGTGTGTTTGTAGGTGCATATATAGACATATGCCTAAATTAAATATTTCCCTCCAGCATTTTAGATTCAACACGCATGGCTAATCATGCCAGCACTTGCAGCCATGTCTAATTCTCAACAGTACGTTTACAGCTCATCACAGTTCTCTTTTCCTAAAGTTATTGACTAATGGCTCTTCACTGATATCAAACGAGCCTATGAACTGATGAAAGAGGCGACTGAAAGGCGAAAGGCTAATAACATAAACGAGAATACTGAATTTTCCCCGGTCATTTGATATCCAGATTGTCATTCCATGTTCTAGTTTAGTTCACGTGAGGATGAAACGATCAATAACATGAAACCTGACTGCTAACATCAAACGACGAGACTTAATTCGATATTTAAGCCATGCAATGATTTAACACGTCGTAGCAGGCGTTGTGATTCTTAGCAACGAAGCTTTTAAGTTTAACGGAAACTAGTTCTTATTCTCTTGTTCATTGACGATGCGTTTAAACAGTTTTCACAAGACAAAGATAATTATCTGAAATAAGCAAACATATCAAATCTTGATGCTGCCATGGCAGGCGAAATTTACAGTTTGTTGGAGTGTGAGATATATAATATCGAATATTGGTTTCTGACACAGGCACAAGGCTTCAACGTTTTGAGATTGAGATGGTAGTCGATTAAGATAAATCTGGTGATTTTATTATATTTCCTACGTAATGATAAACGATGAACTTGACTTCGGCGGGTTCGAAAACAGAATGTAAAGAGGCGAAGGAAAACAATGAATTTTCTTCGACGCTCAACTAGTCCAACACCTATTCTTATTTCTTCATTGCCTACAAGGGGCTAAGCATAGAGGGACAAGCAAGGACAGACAAAGGGATTAAGTCGATTACATCGACCCCCAAGTATGTTATTGGTACTTGATTTATCGACCCCGAAAGGATAAAAGCAAAGTCGACCTCGGCGGAATTTGAACTCAGAACGTAACGGCAGACTAAATACCGCTACGCATTTCGCCTAGCGTGCTAACGTTTCTGCCAGCTCGCCGCCCTCCAACACATAATGTCATGAAATGTCATAAGCATTTTAGCCCTGGCGGAACCCATCTCTCTTTAGCTGGAATCTTCCCACGGAGTAAAATAGGGAGAAAGGACAACAATTGACTTCAGTATTTATCTCTATATTGCCCACAAGGGGCTAAACATAGAGGGGACAAACAAGGACAGACAAAGGGATTAAGCTGATTACATCGACCCCAGTGCGTAACTGGTACTTAATTTATCGACCCCGAAAGGATGAAATGCAAATTTGACTCCGGTGGAATTTGAATTCTAGGCGTAGAGAATATTGGAACCAAAAGACAAGGTGGTCGCCGTGGTAGTGTTAAACCGGGTAACATACAAATAACAAGTACAGTTACAGTTCAGCTAAAGGGCTTCCATACAATTTCCTCTGTCACTCACAAAGTTAATGTAGAAGATACTTGCCAAATGCGTCGAACAATGGGAATCGAACTCTGAAAGAGGTGATTACTCGGTGAATTGTTTGACGATATGACCATACATGCACCTATTTGCTTTATCGATTGTAATTAAAGATATCAAAAGCGAGTGAAAACATATTTGATATCCATAAATAGTTTTGATGTTCTGGATAAAACGGCAAGCCGGTAGAATTATTAGAATGCTGGGCAAAATACTTGATGGCAATTCATCCATCCCTACATTTTGTGTTCAAATACCGCCGAGATCGACTTTGCTTTTCATCCTTTCGGGAGTCGATAAAGTAAATACCAGTTGAGTACTGAGGGTCGATGTAATGGACTTACCCACTGTGTTGCCAAAATTTAAAACTAATACTTAATTCACTGGTGTTAAACTAAATGTCTTACATGATGACAAGGAGACATTAACTAGAGATGTCATTCACGCAAGAGAAAAACAGGCGAGTACATTATTGTACATCAATATACAAATTCACTTATCACTAATTTGTTAAGGGCGGTTAAAACTCTGCTTCACTAGAGCGATCTAATTCGACCAAAATATGTCCAAAGTTTTGGCTGCAACTTGCCAAATGAGATTTAAATATTAGGCACTGAGATGTGTTTTCCTATCTTTACTGCGTAAGTATTATTAGTTAATTAATTAGTTACTAATTTATCTTCGCCACATTAAATATGACAGCATTGAAGTTGTCGTTTTTAAGTGTGGCGTACTGTTACGTCTTCTTAATATTTGTGAAGCTTGGCAGAACCAATAGCACACCGGACAAGATGCTTAGCGGCATTTCGTCTGTCTGTATGTTCTGAGTTCGAATTCCACCTAGGTCGATTTTGCCTTTCATCCTTTCGAGAGTGTTAAACTAAGTGCCATTTGAGCACTGGGGTCGATGTAATCGACTTACTCACACTCCCTAACTTGCTGGCCTTGTGCCAAAATATGAATCATATATTAATGTGGCTATTTTGGCCTGTTAGAACTAACAGTCACATCTCCGGAAATCACAACTTATTTTGTTTCAAAGACAATATTGAATAATGTAGTCCTGTATTCATTAGGTCTGAAAAAGACGGGATGGTTATGGATGGGAAACTTTTGTCCATAGGTGTGTCCATTTGCTAACCTCGGCCTAAACAACAATAACATTGGTTTTCATCCTTCCGAATCACTAAAATAGGTACAAACGTTGTACTAAGTTCAGGTCTTCATACCCAACAAATTTGTTGTGCTGTGCCGAAGACGGGGCTTTTTGATTCAGTTCTACAACTGATTTTAATTTTTAAGAAACTTCGTTTAATTGCGATCATGTTGACTTAGGAGAGAAAAACAAAACAGGTTTGGGATTGATGGGAATAGAAAAGGAGTATTGAATATCAACCAAACATCTCTTCCATTTTAAAGATTCGTGTGGTCTCTCAGCTTTATTGAAATTACAGTAAAATTACTCTCATTTTTTACTGTCTCAAATCTTAAAACTCACAGGGTCATTTATCCGATTTCCATGATTTTTAAGTAACCGAGATCATAACATTCCCCTCCTGAACAGAACGCCAGTTCGTCGCAGGGCTGCTCATTTATTGCTGAGGAATTTAAACAGCGTGAAATGAAGTGTTTTGCTCAAGAATCTAATGCACTACCTGGTCCGAGAATCGAGTCCACGATCTTGCAATCTGTAGTAGAAGACCCTAACCACTAGGCCACACGGCTTCGCCCTCGTATCTTACATAAGCTTCATAAAGGAAAAAGATTGTTATATAATCCTGAATATACATAAGTCGGGGCCAAAAGTTTGGAACATGTTTTTAAAAATTAAAATTGTTATGCCCAACATCAATTCGACTAAAATTAAACAACGTAGAAATATTTTCACCTAATAACTGATTCAATAGTTCAATAACAAGATATTGAACCATTGGATCAGGTATTAGGTAAGAATATCTCAACGTTTATACATTTAAATTGAATTGTACTTGGGAATAACAATTTTAATTTCTAAAAACAGCGTTCCAAATTTTTGGCCACGACTGTAAAGACGAGATGATTGCAAGCGAAGCACATTCCACCAGAGTTGTAATCACGATGGCAGAGGATGGAGGGGCTGATGGCTAATCAGCGATAACAAAGGAATTGTGTTCAAAAGGGCAACACCCAGGAAACAAGACCGGTTCGTGGTCTCAGTTCAGTGAGTGTTCATTTCCTACTGTACAGCCCTCGCCAAATATATTACAATAGAATTAATTATATTTAAAGAGACGAAACCTAACGTTCTTAGGTCAGAGAAATATTTTGACATTTCTACCTTCCTTTGTCTTCCCCGTAACTTTCATTCTGACGTACATAAAGTGACCATCTGAGATCGTAAATGTTCAAGAGTTTAACGAAAATTGAACGCCCTATGTTATGCGTGTGTGTGTGTGCGTGCATACACACACGTACACACACACACACACACACACACACACACACACACACACACACACACACACACACACATATATATATATATATATATATATATATGTATATATATATAAATATATATATATATATATATATATATATGAATGTAACTGTGTATTTATATACACAGACACACATACACACACACACACACACACATATATATATATATATATATATATATATATATATATATATATATATATATATATATATACATACATGCACACACACAGATATATATACATACATACATACACATACACACACACACACACACATATATATGTGTGTGTGTGTGTGTGTATAAACTGATAATGGACGCAGAATAACACGGGCTGCTAACGTGAAACAGAAGTGATGGGAGATGGCGTGCAGAAAGGAGAAGGAAAAGTGTGATGGAGAGAGTAGAGGTAAGTAAATACGGGAATGTTGCAGAGAGAGAGAGAGAGAGCGGGGATGGAAGGAGGATTATATATATACACATATGTATATATACATATATAACGTGTGTGTTCATATGTACATATGTTTATATATATATATATATATATATATATATATATATATATATATATATATATATATATATATATATATATATCGGAGTGTCAACGTACATATGTACACACACACACACACACGCACGCAAACACACAGACACACAGACACACACACACGCAGACACACATACACACGCAGACACACACACACACACACGCAGACACACACACATACAGACACACACACATACGCAGACACACGCACACACACAGACACACACACATACGCAGACACACACACACACAAAACCTTGTCTGGTGACGTGATTCTTGAAGATAGTATTGAATATTCTTTATACATTGTAGTTTATAATTTGTGATTATTCAACAATCTTTATCGATTGAAGAAGCTTTTGTAACAAACATGAAATAAAAGAAGAGTTTACACCATACTTTATGTTACTCTCTCATACTAGATCTGCTCTTAATACTATGTAATAGCCCTATGCTGGTTGTGTGTTCCTCTAGCGGGTCAAGTACGCTCAAGAGGGAGTTTAATGGGAGTATTATCAAGAACCACACTCAATACGGTAAATTGTCGAGCATCGTGTGTATCCATTTCCGCTTTCATATATATTTTCTTTTGGACTTTCTTATGTCTCCTATTTCTGAAGAAGAGCTTTTGTTCGAAAGGTAAAACAATCACTCTTTCCTTCTCTGAGTGTCTTATTAATACTTTGCATGTACCACGTTCTCTTGTTATTGTTTTTTCCGTTTTTTTTTTCACCGCTGGTTTGATTAATCATATATATATATATAGCAATAAGAAAATGGAGACGAATATGCGGTATCCATCGACTTGCAGACAGTGTATTCCATTGAATTAATTTGTTTATTTTGTAACTAAAATGACAAAAACCACAATATACAGATGCTTATGACATGTCATATTAACAACTAAGGTTAAAAATATAAGGTACATTTAGCAATTGGAGAATATACAGAAACTTACAGCTGTTTCGGCCTAGAGTTGGCATGCCCCATTCTATCTCTATAGCTCCTGTGTGCCGGAGTAATTAGCAGATGAAAATGATGTAATGGGAGTACATGCATGATTCGCTAGGCCTCTTCAGAGATTCACAAAATTCACTAAGTTTCTGTATATATTGACTGATGTAAATATATAGCCCGCACCTCATTACAACGAGGGTCTGGCAGCCAGCGGGTTTATGAACTGCATCACCTATATGCCAGACCTAGCACCCTCAAAATGAAGCATACATATATACATACATGCATACATATATATATATATATATATATATATATATATATATATATATAAATATATGTATGTATATATATATATATATATATATATATATATATATATATATATATATATATATATATATATATATATATGTATGTATGTATATTAGGAAGAGGATATAAATGCATGTGTAAGTGTATTTGTGAGCCCGTTGTGTATCTGTATGTGTAAATATAAGTATATGTAATTCGAATAGATAAATTCATTTACGCACGTGTGTTCGAACAAACCACAAGCACACTAGAAATTCGGTTAAGTAGTTTAATATTGAACTAAGGATATTCTTTATGACGCAGTTTGCTTTAGTTTGTTTACGTCAGAGTTTGTATTGTAGTTCTTAAAGCCAGGACATAGAACCCCGAGAAATATTGCACATAATATATGTTTTTTCATACAAATATAACACTTCCTCTAAATTTAAGCCTGTTCGACTCTTTCAACGGTATCAGAAATATCGTTTATAGTTATTTGCTTTGAAAAATGTCCATCCGCTAAAATATTTTCTTCAATGGTCATATACCCTGAACCATTTCATTATATTTGAAATGCATTTTCGTGATTCGCATAAGCGAACCTTTTCATAAGATTTTCATAAGCGAACCTTTTCCTGTTTACATTCAATCGCTCACTGACACATTAATATTTACATTCACCCAACCACTCTGAGGATGGTCTCAAGCATAATCGAAACTTGTCAAATAAATAGATAGATAGATAAAGAGATAGATGAAGAGATAGACAGACAGCCAGACAGATAGACAGGCAAACAGATAGACAGACAGTGATATATATACATGTACATAATTTTTTTTTTTTTAAAGTTTGACAAAGGCTGATTTATTCAAGATGTATGACTGTGCATAAAACATAATCGCATACATACACAGGCACATACAGACAGACAGGCAGCCAGACACACACATACACACACACACACACACACACACACACACACACACACACACACACACACACACACACACATATATATATATATATGCTGTTTTCTGTGAACATGCCAATTAATTATTAGTTTGGCGGGTATCAGTCACACATCAGCAAATAATTTGTTAGCTGATTTCGATAAGCCAGAAGAAAATTTCTTGTTTAGATTCATTGATCCCGGAGTACCTTCAACTGAAGAGACACACCCAGGTCGAAACATCGTGGTGTCCCAAAGTCCCGTTACTTTAATAATAGTATGTGTTGTGAACATATTTCATCTGAAAAACGTCCCCACGGACAAACTACAACAGCGTTTAGCATATTCACGTTCGAATCTGCCTGAATAAATTAAGAGTAGATATATTCCTCACTGTTCTGAATTTCATTGTTTTTCATCTACCTGCCGACTTATTGTCGGTTCGGCAGACATCAGCTCGCGCCAGCAGATAACTTTTTTGCTGGTTTCTGTAAACAAGAACCGAAATTCATGTTTAGTTTCATCGATCCAGAAGTAGCTTTGGCAACAGAGGCACAACCAGGTCGAAATACTCCGTGTCTCAAATCCCCTACCCCAATGAATCAAATATGTTATGAACACCTGTTGTTTGAAAAAAATGGTTTGTTCTCTGTAGTCAAAATTCTCCAGCGCTAAGCATATTCAAGTTCGAATCTACCAGAACGCATTAAGACGGGATATTCATATCACTATTATAATGATTATTTTATTATTCTTTTAACGCTTTACTGAATAGACTGAGGTCATGTTGGAGCACTATAAATATTTATTTAATCGACCTCCGTTACTTATGGATAGATACTTATTTCATCGACCCCCGAAATGTTTGCAAAGAAAATTGTTGAATTTGTCGGAATTTTAATTCTGCGCGTAAAGGGACGTAACCATATACCACAAAATCCTTTCGTTTGACGCTCTACTGATTCTACTATTCTACCTCCCATGATTCTCATTACCAACACTTATCTTTGTGAAAATCTGGCTACCAGCATTATTAAACTTTGCGTCATCCTCCAGGGTGGTGTTGTTTACTAATATCATTAAATTACTTGGGTAAGTGGTGGCTTAGGCCTGCAGGGGCACCCTAGTTTTGGTTATATACAGTTTCCAGTTTAGTATTGCGTAGATTCTGAAAAGTAATTAATAATAATCTCAAGATTTGCATCAAAAGTTGTACAGAAGCTACATCATATAATACATACATACATACATACATACATACATACATACATACATATATATATGTATACACATATATACATATATATAAATAATATACATATACACACACAGATGCATATATGGGTACAGGACGTCACCAACAGTAAACAACATGAAATACGAAAACAAATGAGTTCAATGCGCAAACAACGAGAGAAACAAATGGAAAACAGGACAAGTAACACAAAGAACGACCTTTCATCAGTTGTTGGCTGTCCATCTACTCCCCATTTCGAGCATTCAACGACAATATGAGTCTTCGAAGACAGTTGGTCCCATAAGTACCAAAATAAAATTTGGTATTTATGGATGGTCAAAGTTGGGAACAAAAACAGGACAGTAGAGACATATAAGGAAACTGACCGTATCAACCTCTTATGGCAATTAAGAGAATCACATGATTGGTTCAAATTCAATGTTCGATTAAGGCTATAAACCCCTTTGATCAGAGACAGAAGCAAATACAAATCCGTTTCATGTCCAAATTAAATATCGTTGTTGTAGTTGCTGTTATTGTTGTTATTGTTGTTGGTGGTGGTGGTGATGATGGTGGTGGTGGTCGTCGTCGTCGTCGTCGTCGTGGCGGCGGCGGCGGCGGCGGCGGCACAGGTTGTGTTGGTGGTTCTTCTCATCGGACTCCTCGATAGTAGTCACGCCAGCAATCTTCATGATATTTCTAAGGCACCAGTTAGTTATTCCACTTAAATACATTGTTCTTACAGTTAATCGGGTTTGAAAGCTTTTTCAATTTCTCATCAGAGATTTCCCTTTGTAAGAGTAAACGTTTATAACGTCATGCCTTGAAATGTAATATTTGTATTTCTTAAACAATTAAATTTTTGGCCGTGGATATACAAAAATGCCATCATTGATCTTCCCAGGCTATTACACCTGGGAATTTCAACGAATTTGATAGTAGAGTCGTGATAGAGGTGTCGTAATCTGAGACTAAACATTGTTTAGTCTCACATGTTTAATAATGTATTTCTCTTGATAATTACAATCGTGAGATTCGTTATCTTTCATTCAAATCTTTATTGATTCGTTATTTTTAACTTCTGGTGTGATGTTTGTTTTTTTCTATTTTAAGACTTTGATCTGGTGACCTGATTTCTTACCCAGTCTATCGCCACCTCTACCATGCTTTTTGATGCATTTAGTGGAGCTCGGGTTTCTGACTTGAGGATAATTTGATCCCTTGACACGATCTTTAATACTCTACTTTTTTCAAGTTGTTCGTTAAAGACACTCTACCTGATGCAACGTGGGACCGGTTTCGCGAGATTTCCCTTCTGAGGCATTGCTCACGCATCATTTTTGCCAGCAGCGCCACTCTTTGTTAGGTTACTTGTAAAGATAAAAGTAACAGTGACCCCAATTTTTTTGTTTTTTTTTCTTACGAAGATCAATAACCCCGCCTTTCACCGTATCAAAATATTTATAAAAATAGTTATTCAGCAGCCCCATTTTAATGTCGTGATCTTAAGATTCAACATTTCAGTAGTGGTGACCACTGTTTTGCTCTTGTCTTTTCTGTGGGTCCTTGTTCGATTTCGCGACGTATTCTCATAATATGAAGATGCGAGAAAAACCTTATGATGTCTTATATTAGTGGTAACCTCACTAGCGATGACCTGAATGTGAGGTTCATTAATAAAGATCTTTTGTCAACTTTTGGGAGCAGATGTCCACTGAAGATAAAGACAGTTTGATTTGATTATCTCCAAATTTCTTTCCCTGCTTCCGTATTGAACTGTCAGCCTTTGGATTTAATATCTTGTTGACAATACTGTGGGTGTATAATCACACATATGTCATTCCTTCTAAAATAGTTTACAATTTTCTATTTTAAAAGCTCATTGAACGAATATGACCATTTCTCGCCACAACACTAGAAAGAAAGTACTTTAATGTACTTCATAAGATATTAATCCTCAGCACTTTTGAATTTCGGTTTTGATAAGTAAATCCTGTTTACTTTCTTGTATAAATTTCATATAAGAGTAGAACAGTTTCAATTTCCAATAGTGTTTTGATTATGGAATAACTCACCCATTAATTGAAACATAAACAGTCACGGAAACAGATATTTAACAGCCAATGATCACGAAGAAAATCATAAATAGGCTGTGTGAAGACGCCGTAGATATTATCGACCTTCCCGGACGTGACAATATTCTGAATTAAGTTAATATTTAGGTGAATAACAAGGCGAGCTGGCAGAAACGTTAGCACGCCGGGCGCAAAGCTTAGCGGTATTTCGTCTGTCTTTACGTTCTGAGTTCAAATTCCGCCGAGGTCGACTTTGCCTTTCATCCTTTCGGGGGTCGATAGATTAAGTACCAGTTGCGTACAGGGATCCATCTAATCGACTGGCCCATATATATATATATATATATATATATATATATATATATGGTGGATGGACTGCCGTCAGTTTCGACTTATGAGGCTCCGACAATGTACTCTTTCTTTGTCAGTCATAATGCTTATGTCGAATGTGATATTTAAGACCCGCTAACAATTTGCAAAGAAGGCCACAGATGTTGTAAGTATGAGGATTACAGGTTAGTGCAGGTAGTATATTTGCAAGCGCATTTCTCCTTTGCCTTGCACCCCGAAGCCTGTTAATGCTCGTTGCAACAGAATTTTTAATACCATTTTAACACAACGATCTCCATTTTGTTCGTTCGAAGGTTGTTCGCTCAAAGGTTTTGTGAGCTGTCTTCATCTCTAACAGCTTGTCCTTATATCTGAGCCATGGTCGACCAACATTCCTTAGGCACTGATGACTTTTGTAGTCTTGTGCGTTTCAGATCGAACGCAGCCTTACTAAGGAGAAGAGAATGGTCAGAGAGATAGCAGGTGTTATGAAAGGAACGTGTAATATCAAAGTCCCTAATATCTCGTTTCTTAGTGATAACATAGTCTATGATATACCAATCCTTAGATTTAGGATGCATCCAGGTCGTCATGCAACAATTTTGCTGTTGAAAAAGGTATTTGTGATGCTTAGACTGAATTCCCTGCAGATGGAGAGCACACGCAGACCGCTGGAGTTCATTCAACCTACACCATACATATATATATATATATATATATATATATATATATATATATATATATATATATATATATATATACTGTATAAAGGATTGTAGGTAAGGCCAAAACAATGCGAAGTAAATGCAAGGTAAATCACGAGAGAACAAATATGCTATTTGTTTCCTTGTGATTTATCTTGCATTTACTTCGCATTGTTTTTGGCCTTACCTACGATCCTTTATACAGTATATTCTACACAATGCTTCATAGTAATTATTCCATTATATATGTATATATACATACACACATACACGCGTTCGCGTGCACATGTGTATATATATATATATATGTATATATATATATATATATATATATATATATATATATATATATATATATATATATATATATATATATATATATATATATATATATATATAAATGGTTTCGCACCAAGACAGAAAACGTTTCTGAAGATTAATGCTAGATTATATTAAAAGTATTTCTGTGAGGTCGTAACCGTTAGGTGAAACTTATTTTCAGCTGCTGTTTAAATGCCAAACCGAGAATCCGTTAGATAAAACAAAATTCTAAACTAATTCTTTATTTAGATAAATCTAGTGTGGATCTCTGAAAGATATATCGTTCTATTGCGAATACATCCAGTATATTGGGAATTTCACATAGCGGGCTTAGAAAATATAAGGTTTTAACGTGACTGACAGAGATATCTTTCACAGACAAATACTCGCCTTATTCTATAAATTGTTGGTGGTATGGCTATCTGCTCAAATGGATTCTAAAACATCTGATCAATTTCTCGATTGACGAATTAGATCGTTGTTATTAATTTCGCCGTTCCGACATGACCACTGCTCACTGGCTAAAAACTAGTAAAAAAAATATGACTGCACAAATACACATATCTACATTACTTTAGCCCTACACATAGCACACACATGTACACTAATACCTCACTTTACGAGGACCTGTTTTACGAGAACCAAGGTTTACGAGTTTTATTTTCCAGGCAGAAGAATCATCCTTTGAACGAAGTACAAACATTGCTACAACCATAACAAATGCTTCTGCATGTTACCGAGAAATTTATAGAGTGCGAAAAGACGCTTCTTCTAAGCAAACAACTCTAGACTTATTTTTTAAAAAGAAATCTACAGGTCCGTCTACGAGTGCTTGTGAATCGGCGATCGCGTCTACAAATGATGGTGTGCTTAAGTCTAGCGCGAGTGAAAGTGATTCAGAAAACGATTATAATAATAATATTTTTATCATAAACGATTTTGACATTCTTTTTTCCTGACATTCTACTGTTGTTTTATTGCCATAAGAAAAATTATGGAGGCAAATTCAAGAACATTGCACATTTTAGATTACAGATCATTTTGCGTGGGTATCAAGTCTGCAAAAGTTTTCTCTTGCTTTCGTAAATTCTTTATAAATTCCTGTATTTAATTCGTAATTTTATTAATCTTGGATTACTTTCTTGAAGATGAGAAAAATCATTAAAGTTTCGGAAGATGTATACGACATTTTTTTCCTACTATTTGAAGCATCATAGTACATATGTATCAATGATTAGGCGTCGTTGACAAACGCTCACACGCTATTTATTACTGGTAGACATTCCAAAGAGAACATCAAATATATGGCAAGATCACTGTCGCCTTTAATTGACAAACCTCCGCCCAGACCATGAGTAGGACGTGACAAAAATTCCACATCAGCAGTCGTGTTACTTTCCAGATAATCATGTCACTAATATATATAAATTTTCCTCCATCTTTCTTCACACGTGTGTATAAACTATTACTTTCTAGCGATACTATTAGCGCCATGTCAGTAAGCTAGTTATGTTGCAGTCTTAGATATAATCTTCGTCAACAGTAATCATTGCTAGTCAAATTATTTTCGGAGGCCGTTTCGTGTCACAATCTAAACCTTTTACTAAGCTTAATTGTGGAGAATGGTGGGCGTCTAGGAAGATATCATGGCATTTTCTCACAAAAATGATCCCCAGAAAACATACCCGCTTGTTAATAAATATTTTAAACTTGACAATCGAAACATACGAGTGTGAAATCTATTCTTCCTTTTGTTGTTGATTTATTTTTCAACCTTTTCCTTCCTGTCTTTCTTTCTTTCTTTCCGTCATTCTTCCTTTCTCTTTGATTCTTTTTTTCTTTCTTTCTCTTCTTTTCTTCTCACACCCTCTCATTTTCTTCTTTTTTCCCGTTGTCGTTGGCTCTTTCTCTCATTCTTCTTTCTCACCCTCATTTGTTTTGATTCCACTCACAAACATAGACATCATTTCTCTCCTCTGTTGGCATAATAATTGACCCTCACAAGAACTATCTTCAGCTATTATGGCGCCAATCACGTTGAATCATTTCGTATAACAAACTATATATATATATATATATATATATATATATATATATATATATATATATATACACATTTATATATATATATATATATATATATATATATATTATTTTGTTTAAAAGAGTTCCAACACTGTCTGTTTTTTTATGTTTTATTTATATTCCTGCAGAACCAATGTGGGGTATAGAATATGGAATATACAATATATAATATAAAATAAAATAAAATAAAAATGGATGGCACCATGAAAGAAAGTATTGAATGTAGATGAAATATTGAGTGCTCAATATAAAGGATCAAATATATAAATATAAATATATAAAGGCGACTCGAGTTTCAGGGCTATTTCCCTTCGTCATGGCCGGTATGACAGACTTTAACAGACTGTCTGTTAAAGTCTGTCATACCCGCCATGACGAAGGTAAATAGCCCTGAAACTCGAGTCGCTTTTATATATTTATATTTATATATTTGATCCTTTATATTGAACACTCAATATTTCATCTACATTCAATACTTTCTTTCATGGTGCCATCCATTTTTATTTTATTTTATTTTATATTATATATTGTATATTATATTATATATTGTATATTCCATATTCTATACCCCACATTGGTTCTTCAGGAATAGAAATAAAACATAAAAAAACAGACAGTGTTGGAACTCTTTTAAACAAAATAATATATTCCTCTATACACAATCATACAAAAAACCCACCTTTTTTGTATTTATTTTTACTCGCATATATATATATATATATATATATATATATATATATATATATATATATATATGCATTTACATATATATATATATATATATATATATACATATACACATATATATATAAGCATATATATATGTATATGTATATGGAATATATTAATTTCTACATACATATACGCACATATATGCGCATGTGTCTATGTGTTTGTGAATGTGATTTTTTCTTTGTGTATGTGTGTGCGCGCGTGCGTGCATGCGTGTATGTGGCGCGCACGTGCACTTATATATTCATAAACAAACACATAGAAATTTCTTAAACCACTCGCCATAACTGAGCAATTCGCTTCCCAGTCATGAGGACCTAAGTTCGATCTCACTGCATGACATGTTAGACAAGTGCCTTTTACTTAAGCTTCTGCTCGACCTTAGCATTGTGAACAAAAATGGAAATATGGTGCAAGAAATTCAAGGATCAAGGGTTGTCGCAAATTGTGTCAGGCTGATTTGGTAAAACAGTTGCGTTAAGAGTATAGGTGTCCGTGGAATACTCGGCCATATACGTTTAAATTAAAAATTTAAGCAGTGCAATTAATCACACATCTGGATACTGGATTCAATAATTATGTATGAATAAATGTATATTATGTATGAATGAATAAATATATATAAATACTAGGTCTGATCAATAAGTATACGGACTGTTGCCATAGTAACGACGCTAAACCATGCAGAGTGAAGCCGCTCAGCACAGATTGACTTTGGGCTCTACCGTGCATGCGCACTATGTTTTAACGTTCTAGCTCACTTCCGATGTTTACAGCAGTGCTTGCAAGGAACGTGTGTAGCATGTGATCGTCACGTTGAGATTGACAGAGAAAGTTGTCATGGCAATACCTGCTGAATGACCTACGCAAAGTTTCATAGAGTGCATATATATATATATATATATATATATATATGGAAGAATGAGTAGAGATTCGTTTTTGAGGGGATAATTTTAATTTTAATCTTAAGGTTAAATTAAAAATTATACCCTCAAAAAGTCATCTCTACTCATTCTTCCATATATATATATATAATACTGCGCCAAGAACTTTCTCTGTCCCCGCCAACATCGCTTGACAACTGATTCCGATTCTGGTGGGTTTACGTCCCCGTAACTTAGCGATTCGGCAAAGAAACCGCTAAAATAAGTACTAGGCTTACAAAGAACAAGTCCTGGGGTTGATATGATCGACTAAAGGCGGTGCTCCAGCATGGCCGCAGTCAAAGGACTCAAACAAATAAAAGATATATTTAAAAAATTATAAAATTTGTTTAATTTTTAAATAAATAAATAAATAAATAATACACACATATATATATGTCATATATATATATATACATATATATATATATATATATATATATATATATATATATATATATATATATATATATATATATATATATATATATATTATCACTTCACTTGGGCATAGTAATACTAAAAATTTGGTGTTAAAACTCTGTATACGTATGCCTCAGAACAAAGCGTCAGTTGAGTACCGAGTAGAAATAAGAAATTAAAACAAGGGAATAAGAAATTATGCCATGAAATCCATTAGCTTGCAGCTGTTTCCGCAATCAGATTCAATGCACTTATAGTTTTGTGCTTGTGTATCACGGTATAGCATTATTTCAAATATGAAGTGAAATTTGTTAAAACTCCGGTTATACTATAATGTGATACACAAGCACTCAACTACGAGTGCTTTGCATCTTATAGCAGTAACAGCTGTAAGCTAATGAAGTTCATGGCATAATTCTTAATTCTTTTGCCTTCGTAACCAGCTCATAATCTGCCTGGGGTTAAACTAATTGTAACTAGTTGCAGCCTCCTTAATGTGGTGACTAGCATTATCATTATTATTATTATTATTATTATTATTATTATTATTATTATTATTATTATTATTATTATTATTATTATTATTATTATTATTACATCTAATAAGGCGACGAGCTAACAGAATCGTTAGCACGCTGGCTAAAATGCTTAACAGTATTTGACCCATCTTTTCGTCCTGAGTTCAAATTCCGTCGAGGTCGACTTCGCCTTTTATCCTTTCTGAGCCGATCAGTTGAGTACTAGTCAAGTACTGGGGTCGATGCGATCGACTTACCCCTCCCCATAAATTTCAGGCATTTGACCTACAGTAGAAAAAGTTACTATTACATTAACTAAGGCGGCGAGATGGCATAATCGTTAGCACGCTGAGCAAAATGCATAGCAGCATTTCGTCCGTTTTTTTTCTGTTTTGAGTTCAAATTGCACCGAGGTTCACTTAGCTTTTTTTTTATCGTTTCGGAGTCGATAAAATAAGTACCAGTTGAACACTGCGATCGATGTTATCGACTTAGCCTCACCCTGAAATTGCTGGCCTTGTGCCAAAATTTGAAACCATTATTATTACAACTACTACTACGACCAGCATGGACCATTTATCATCGTAATTTCTTTTGGTGCTTCATCATTTGCGTGTATCGTTCATCATTGCAATAGTAGAGAATATTCTACCAAAAGCATTCGTAAAATATCCCCTTTCTGTGAATAGCTTCCTTCCTCCCCCCCCCCCAATCTGGAAGACTCCAAAAAGAACATTAGGCGCTGCCCTTTTTTTTCTTCTGACTGAGCGTTAAAATATAAATATACATACACTACCACAAATATATGCGCGTATATATATATATATATATATATATATATATATATATATATACATATATATGTGTGTGTGTAATATATATATGTTTGTATATGTGCATGCCTGCATGCATGTAAACATGCTTAATCACGTAACATACACACCTACATCTGTATATGTGCGTGGAATTTACGTATTTGTTTATGTTCGTGTCTGAATATGCCTATATGTTCATAAATGTATGTACAGTTATCATTTTTGTGAGGTGTGGTACATGGGATTCATTAATTATTTATCAATTTTTTTTTCGGTTTTTATAGCTATGAACCTATCCTTCTTTTTTCAGATCATCAGAAAATGCCTGAAACAAAGCCGATACCGAACCTTTTTCCTGCCCATAAACAGTAATTCTTTTATTTATTTTTGTTATCCAATACATATCA
>NC_142932.1:30528324-30535824 GCF_046866305.1 Octopus bimaculoides
CAGCTGAGTAGACTGAGGCAACATGAAATGAAGCGATTTGCACAAGAACAGGAAGCACCGACGGTCTGGGAATCGTTAACAGCGATCTTGCAATCGTGAGTGCAACCCCCCTTACCAACGCGCCTTCATATTGGAAGGAGTAAAACTATAACTGGACAAACATACTTGGGTGAGATGACTTTTATTGTAGGTCTGCTCGACCAAGTTATACTCAGGCTTAGATAACTAAGACAACAATGAGTTAAGGATAAGAAATCTTGGTGTGATGTAGATGGATTAAAGTTTTTATGTAATCATATAATCGGAGGCGCAATGGCCCAGTGGTTAGGGCAGCGGACTCGTGGTCATAGGATCGCGGTTTCGATTCCCAAACCGGGCGTTGTGAGTGTTTATTGAGCGAAAACACCTAAAGCTCAACGAGGCTCCGGCAGGGGATGGTGGCGAACCCTGCTGTACTCTTTCACCACAACTTTCTCTCACTCTTACTTCCTGTTTCTGTTGTACCTGTATTTCAAAGGGCCAGCCTTGTCACACTGTGTCACGCTGAATATCCCCAAGAACTACGTTAAGGGTACACGTGTCTGTGGAGTGCTCAGCCACTTGCACGTTAATTTCACGAGCAGGCTGTTCCGTTGATCGGATCAACTGGAACCCTCGACGTCGTAAGCGACGGAGTGCCAACAATCATATAATCAATGCAAAACGACGACTTGCGTATTTCTTCTTAATATATTCCGGCAGATTCGAAAGCAAATATGTTAATCGCTGGTGTGTTGATCACGGGAGATCAGCTTCACCTTTTTGACGACTATCTGTTCATAACACACTCGAGTCGTTAATACAAGTGATTCTGGGACATATTGTGTCTCATTAATCAGAAGTACCCGTACTAACGAATCTAACAAAAGCCAATGGCATTTTTTTAAATATAATTTTAGTGAACAGTTTGTTCGCTGATCCGTGCTGATATCTGCCGACCGTTTATAAATCGTAATTTATACCGTGAACAGTGAGTCACTGTTTTGATTTATGCTGCTCACAGTCCAAATGACGATTTATTATATAATCTTCGTTTGTTGAGAAGAGTCGTTTAGTGTGTGGTAATCGTAGAAAAACGTAGTCTCGTAGCTGCCCAGCGTTCCATGGAGTGAGTCTTTTATGCTTGTCTGCAATTTTGCGCACTTTTTCACCTAAGTAACACTTTTATAATTGAAATCTGACTTGGCATAAAGACGTCGCTTTAAAATTTAAAGAACAAAAGCAGCTTTGAATAAAAGCTCACCTCTCAATCTTTTATCAATCGACAAGGATTTAGTTATGTAAAACACTACACAACACATAAAGTGAATGGTTCAGTAGATAAAAGCATAATTTATTATATATCGACAGTTTCTTACATTATGTGTTCAAATTCCGCAGCGATCAACATTCTGTTTCACCCTTTCAGGGTCGATACAATAAAGTACTAATCTAAGATTGGGATCGACGGTGTCGGCTAACGCACCCCTTCTTTCAAAATTGCCGACATTGTACCTTTATTAGAAACAATTATTATTCAAAATCATACAACTAAATGCGACAATGAATTACTATTTGTTTATAAATTAAGGTTCTTAGTTTAAATTCATTCTCATATATTATTCATATAAAGTATTAAAACACCTGATGACGATCAAAGATCAAACCACTCGAAATGTAGTGTTGATGTAAATATACACACTAATGATTCTATTTCACTCGCAACTGGTTGTTCGGTTCTTCCATACCATATTTGATAGCATATACGATGCACCGTTTTCGAAAAATTACGCCTCAAAAAATCACCCGAGCTCTTATTTCAGAAATTAGGCATATATAACATATTCTAATGGTTTTTAGACACCACCACCACCACCCCGATTATGCGCTACTGAAATTGGGCTGAGTCTAATATACCTGTGCGTCTTTTATGATATCAAATACGGTAATTATCTCCGCTCCCTGATTATTGAACGAATGGTTTTATATGCTCAATATTTCACTTCCATATCTATGAAATCGGAGACAAGAGCATTTATCATTAATAATATATTATTAGTTCCAAGTATTGACGTAAGGCCAGCAACGTCAGGGGAGGAGTTAGGTCGATTACATCGACCTCAGTGCTCAACTGGTAATTGTGTGTTATCTATATATATAAAAATGAGAATGTGTGTCTGTCTGTCTGTCTGTCTGTCTGTCTGTTTGTCTGTCTGTGTGTGTGAATCCCTAAAACTCGAGAACTACGCAACCAATTTCATTCAAATTTTACACATGCCTTACTTAGGGTTCCAGTTGTGTTTTAGTCAAAAAAGATTTTTAACTTCTTGCAGAGTTCGAGCACACGGCAACATAATATCTCCTCCACTATTTAAGTATTACGTGTCAAAAGTGAAACAAAAACACTCATGTCAAATACTTTCACTTTAAAAATGAAACTATTCCACTAACTGAAACAATCACATTTCGATACTGTAATGACAGATACTTTCACAGAGAGAGAAAGAGAGACAGAGAGAGACAGAGAGAGAGAGACAGAAAGAGAGAGACAGAAAGGGAGAGACAGAAAGAGAGAGACAGAAAGAGAGAGACAGAAAGAGAGAGACAGAAAGAGAGAGACAGAAAGAGAGAGACAGAAAGAGAGAGAGATGTATATGTATACATATAGATGTATATGTACACCATTTCGATACTGTAATGACAGATACTTTCAGAGAGAGAGAAAGAGAGAAAGAGAGAGAGAGAAAGAGAGAGAGAGAAAGAGAGAGAGAGAGAGAGAGAGAGAGAGAGAGATGTATATGTATACATATAGATGTATATGTACACGTATATGTATATATATATATATATATATATATATATATATATATATATATATAGATCTATATGCATACATGTATATGTATACATATGTGTAGATGTATATATATATATATATATATATATATAGATGTACATGTAATATGTACACATATATACATATATACATGCATACAGATATCTATACATATATACACCCATCACACACACATACACATGCACACAAACACACACATTAGTCATTTGTTTTCTTATCCAAAACTACGTCAAAAGTACTGAATGGATCTTTATGAAATTTGGAAATTATATTCTTTGCATAACGGCCATAACTCCCATGAAAATTCATATATTTTTGATGTTGATGGAATTTTAACCCGAACATAACAGATGAGCACTATTTAGAAAATGATGTCACGCGTTATCGAGGCTACCATTCTTTCTAGATGTGCAAAAGGGGATGACGTCTTTATTCCAAGAATTCCTCTTACTCCATCAGGAGCAGACATTCCTTTTACATTCAGAAGACTACAATTCCCCCTTCGTGTGACTTTTGCCATGTCCATAAACAAATCTCAGGGTCAAACACTGTCTGTAGCTGGTCTTCTCTTGGAAGAGCCCTGCTTCTCACATGGACAACTGTATGCTGGCTGCTCAAGAGTGGGCAGCAAAAAAAACCTATTTGTATATGCTCCACAAGGGAAAACAAGGAACATTGTTTACAACGAGGTGTTATAATCACAACAGCAAGAAAGTATGTACATGATCACCTTCTTTTACGAAACTTCATTGACTTTCATATATTTATATTGATATACATATATATACGTGTGTTTGGGTGCGTGTGTGTATATACATCTCTATATATAAAGATGATGCGTAGTCTAGACGGCGTTTTTAGATTTCATTATTTTCTTTAACCCGGGCAACGCCGGGTATTTCTGCTAGTTAATAATAAATATTTCCAGAACTACATAAGTATCATCTTTCTTGCATGGTTATATTAAAAGTAGGATGACATCGTACGTTACTTGTTAGCAGGGCCTACAATGGACTGGTGATGATGGCGGGGAGAGAAAAAACTTCATCAACTTCTAGGTTAGAATCAGTGTATCGTATCAAGATACTTAAACCGGAGAACTGATCCAAATACTTGTAAAAGCTGAACTCTGCTAAAGCCGTCTAATGGCCTGATCACAGACGCAGGAGCTGAACTAGGAAACGAACTAAATCTATTACTTCTATCGACGGACACAGTACACTGCCTAGCTTCCGGACAGTTTCCGTTTATGCAGTTTTATTCAAAAGCTTGGGTCGATGAGAAATTATTGAAGAAAAACGTGCCCGTTGTACCCTGTTGGGAATCGAAGCACTTGAAGACGAAACGAACCGTTGAATTACACGGCCATGTATATATACATACATACGTTAGATTAATTTTATTAGATTTTTTTAAAATCTGTATGGTAAAATGCCTAAAATTAACCTCTTCTGTAGTAGCTGGTGCTAATAGACTTCATAAATGCTGCAGAAAAAATTGCAAATATATATATAATAGCAGATAATTTTTAAAGAAGAAAATTTGTGTTTTATTAATAGAAATTTGGTTGCTGTTCATAAAAATACGATCTTGATTGCAATTAATTGACAAAGTATAAACAATAAGAAATACAAAAATATGGTCTACTTTTAGACAAGCTAGCGTTTTCATTTCGATTTAGCCAATGATAAAACTAAATGTTTAGTTATGTTCGTGGTAGCATCAATGATACGGTTTTAAAAAGCATTTGTTGCTTTGATCCAAAAAGAATTGGAAGACTGCCAACAGAATTTTCTTATCTAAATAATGCCACAGACGAAATGGTGGTGTTGGTTGGTGCAATGTGGAACTGGTAAATAAAGATATATTTCGTTGGCTGAAAGAATAATAACTGAAGCACACTCACGAACATTTAACTAAAATATTCATTACCGGACATAAAGACATTTGATGTTAGCTATTTACAATGAACCACGTAAATGCTTGATGACTGAGAGAGAGAAACAAACTGCTCGGAAATTACAGAAAGCTATCTACGTGACAACATGCAGTCGACCCAAAAGCATACGAAGCCAACTGCGCAAATCTTCATGATGAGAGAAGTCATTTGCTGTCTGCTCTTGGCCATCTGCTGGCAAGAACGGAGGCACATATCATTTAGCCGCCTTCAACATTCTACGATTAATCGAGCGGTAAAACGATCTTTTACAAGGTACAAGAAAGAACATTCTAGAAAACCGCATCACGCCACAGTTTCACGCTGACTTAATAGACCCACCACGTGAAACTGTGGAGGTTCATTCATGGTGTTTGACCGATTATCTAGCGGTTAGGGCTTCGAATTATCACCACACTACTGTCTTATTTGCTAACAAAATTTATGAATACATTTTTATCTGGATAAATTTCTAACATGTTTTAATTGAATACAAACAATGTCTCGACAACTGAGAATTTGAATGACTTGTGAAGGACCTTAAAGCAAAATATCGTGGTATATAGTAACATTGTGTGGTTCGTTGGCTAAGCAAAGGTCGCACGCTCAAGAACTTCAATGGCCTGAAAGGTGAAGTGAAAGTCTTCATGACTATTAAAGACAACCTCATTATTGAATGAGAAAAGGTAAAAAATAATATATTATAGGCGCAGACATGGCTATATAATTAAGAAGTTTCAGGTTCAGTCCCACTATGCAACACCTTGGGCAAGTATCTTTTTATAGTCCCGGTCCGACTAAGGTCTTGTGAGTGAACTGTATGGAAGCCCACCATACAAACTTAGATACATATGTACATTGGCACATACATATACATATATGTATATATGTACGTGTGTATGTGTGTTTGTCATCTCTCACCGCTTAACGACTGCCTGTTTACATCTTCATAATTTTGCAGTTCGGTAGAAAGGTGATCAATAGAATAAGTACAGGCTTAAAATAAATACTGTCATCGATTTGATTAACTAAAAATACCTTTCAATATAGTGTTCCAGCATGGCTGTTATCCCAAGACTGAAACAAGAAAAAGACGGTGAATATATGAGTTGCTATTTTTTATCAATATCACTGGCCAGATAAAAGATCAAGAATCGAGACAACAAAGCAGCTAACCCCACCGGAGTTAACTGTGCCCTGAGCGGAAAGGATGGAGGAGGTACATGAAATGAAGAGAACTAGGTATCAGAAGTGGGTAGAGGTCTGGCACAAGAATGTTTGGGGAATGATATGTTTACTAATGGAGGTTGATAGTCGAAGTTTGGGAGATCGAGCCCTGAGTAAGGCCTATGAAATGTTTAATAATACATGAATGAACAGAAAAGCTCTCAAAAACAACATAGAGGTTGCTGAGAATGTATTAGGATGACTCTCGCTGGAAAAGAGCTTGCTTTTGGGATTAGCAGAATGCCGTTTAGACAAAGCTTAAGCTTGATCAACTTAGTTCAAGTTAAATACTGACGATATGTCCAAGTACTGCATCTACAAATGTATGTTGAAATATGATTGGAGAATACTTTCATATCCAAACTTAAACAGTTTGTGTATTCTGAAATGTTATAAATCTTGTCTAAATACAGAAAAGCATCCCCTTTTGAGGAATCATGCACCAAAATTGCATCACCATTTCCTAATAGCGATGCGATTTTTTTTTTTTTTTACCTCGGCATTAAATTTAGTCAAGAATCATTTTCACATTGGGAACATGTTTCATATACCTATTAGTTAAGAGGACAGTGGCTATGACCCTTTACGGGACCTCTAAAACTGGTCGAGTGGAGAAGGAAAGTGTCCTCAAAACGGAAACCTAGCCCAGAGGTTTGCAACAGAATGAATTCTGCTAACTGTACCTAATGTACCAAGTTGCGGTATTTAAACCAGGTGACAAGTTATCGCTACTGCCCAAGTAGGCCGTGGCTGGACTTGAACTCAGAACACAAAGAGCTTGAACGAATATCGTAAAGCATCTGGTCTGAACTTCTTACAGTTCTACCAATATACCATTTTAACTTGGTACATTTTTATCGATCCCGAAAGAGATGAAAAGTAAAGTTGATCTCGGCGTGATTTGAACTCAGAGTGCAGAGAGTCAGAGCAGATGACTGTGAAGCATTGTGTCTAGTGTTCTAAGAATTCTGCCAATTCATCGCCTAATAATATACAGATAATCATATAAACCAATTAGGACTTGTTACATCGACAGTCCTACAGATCTTTCCAATGAAAAGCAGAACCAAAGGGTTTCATTTAATTTGATGTATTATGATCAGTTGCGTTTTCAATGTTCCAGCATTATATCTACCTGATTAATTACAGCATTATATCTACCTGATTAATTAAAGCTTTATAGTCTTTTAATTACTTTGGCATTACATGATGGAATGTATAGTTATGAATTTCTAAAATTAAAGCATCATCGTTTTTTCTTAGTACAGATGTACACGCACGTAGTATTGAGCGCTTACAATTCGACTCGGTTACAAAAAAGAGGCTCCTCACCGTTGTCCTACATAGTTGCTCGACCTGTAAGAAATGACAGCCAAAACTGCCATCAAATCGCAATCTACCAGTTCAAAATGAATTTTTAAAATTGTATGATGTCAACGAAAAGCTGTCTCAAAAAGACAAT
>NC_142932.1:30543324-30558324 GCF_046866305.1 Octopus bimaculoides
GCAAAGCTGATGTGGAACATTGTACACAAATAGGCGTAAAAACTATTTTAAATCAATGAGAAGAGTGAATGTTTCGCAAGGCTGAAGGGCGTGCCATTCGGTTATCTAACTATAAAGTTTATCTGTGGTTCGAGTTACTAACAGTACATTATCTAATGCAATATATCACTTTTATTACATAAACATGAAAGTTGTAAATTTCAAGTAAATATATGTAATTGTACGCCAAGCTTTGTCGCGAATACACGGCATATAGGCCAGGGTACTATAATACAAATACAAACATCAATAGGAAAAACCTTGAAACACAAACCGAACGTATGTCTGAGTTATCATATAATACAGCGTCTTAGAATGAAGTTCAGCCAAATAAACAACAATAGCCAATAGGAGGCGAGAAGGAAGACTCTACATGGCTGCTCATCCTCACAGAAATATCCACCAAATCTTTCCCCATCTTAAAAAATGAAGGTTCGCACTGGATAATGTAGTCAAGAATATGCTATGATTGAATAATAGAGGAACAAACAACAAGATTACTTGATTAGCTCTGACATGGAATCAAACAACATGTAGAAAAAACAACAGAAGCATGTATGATTAAAAAACGATTTTCTATTGATACCATTCTACCTCGCTGTGACAGCAAGCTTGTTTCAAATACAAACTCGATTTAGCAGACACACATACAAATACCGCGTGTATATGTCTGTGTGTGGACGTACATATGGGTATTCAAATATATATAGAGAGAGAGATACACAAACATAACCGAAGTAAATAGACAGCCTTATAATCGATAAAATTAAAATCATTCAAATTATTAATCATTATAATGTGAATATCTAATATTTGGTAGACATTTCTCCGTGTGTGTGGGGGGGGGGGGGGCCCGGGCGTGTGTGGGTGAATAACCGTTTGGCTCGACGCCTTGCACTTTAGAACAAACCTGTATTGGGGACGTAAAACAATTGTAGAACTGAATTTTCAACGGTCACTTATTTCGGTTATTGCATTTAACTTTGTTTCATACATTTGAGCACCACTTCCCATCATTTGTATGATGTGTGCGTGTGTGTGTGTGTGAGTGTGATATATATATATATATATATACATATCGGACGGATAGCCAGATGGTAGATAGCCAGACAGATGATAGATAGATAGATAGATAGATAGATAGATAGATAGATAGATAGATAGATAGATAGATAGATAATGCACGTTTACATGTACAAACATTAATTATTTTCAAACCATGCATTTATACACCCGTACATACAAATCCTCATATATTATATACTATCACACTCATATGTGTATATGTACGTATTATTATTCTCTACGTATTAGACGTCTCCAATTGCAACTGGTGTAGCGAGACTAACTATAATTTATCCCTATTTTGCACAAGTTGATGGGTGTTTCCTCGAAAAGCTGAAGAATTCTTTCTAATACATGCCACAATTCCGACATTTTAGACGTATTTATTAATTGGGTGTTGTTTGGGTTGATTGTGGCCTAGTCGGGGTATGAGGTTACATGGCGGAACATATTTCTGTTTTTGGAAAAATTCTTGCGCAATTGTATATAAAATAACCCGAAATTATTATTTTGTGCTTTGTGTTTTCTATCTCTTTGTATTCTACTCTGATAAATTGTTTTATTTCATTTCACTCTATCACTCTTCGGTCACATACTCTACAGTTCTCTCTTACTCTAAACTCCCACTCATTCTGATTTCCCACTCACTTTATTTTTCTCTCACCCTAATCTCTTATTCAACCTTTCACTTTCGCTGTAAGCTCTTACTCTCCCTGTAACTCACTTTATTTCATTCTCACTCAAGTCTTTTCTCCTGTACTCTTATCTCGCGCTCACTCTACGAACTATACTTTCAGAAGGACCATGCTATATCCTTCGGATCGGATTGCTACCGAAGGGAGAAGCACTTCTGGTTCGAGATGTGTCATTGTTATGTCTCAACGCTACTGCTATCTAGCACCTTCGGATGATCTCTTCTCAACTGCTACACAACTGCTACTCGACTGCTACACAACTGCTACTCGACTGCTACACAACAGCTACTCGACTGCTACTCAACACACCTACCACGGCCAGACTACCTCTATTTATAAGTCTTGGGAGATCCTACTTCTTCGCCTGGGGGCGTTGACACAACAGTCATCAAACTGGTCTGTCTGAGATGCTGCACAAAGGGACGAAAACGTACAACACGTACATAGTGGAGTTATGCCAAACAGTTATTATTACCTGTAGGAAAGATCGGGCCGTGAAAGACCGTGAAAAATGAATATGAGCCTGGCCTAGCAAGGATGTCTTTTGGATTGCGTACAATGCTGTGAGCCTTGATATGTTTATTTTTTTAGGGTTTTTATCTTTTATCGTTTATGTTTTACTTGTTTCAGTCATTAGACTGCGGCCATGTTGGGGCACCGCTTTGAAGGATTTTAGTCGAACGAATCGACTTTGTCCGTATTTTTATCATTCCTAGTGCTCTAGTTACTATTTTACTGTTTGATGCTTTCATACGTCCCTCGTCATGCTAGTAGTAGTAGTAGTAGTAGTAGTAGTAGTAGTAGTAGTAGTAGTAGTACAGAGGTAAGAACGCCGAGAGGGTGTCCCAGTAGTACATAAAAAAAAGTGACAACTGGAGGAAGAGAGGGCGGCACCAGTACCCAACTGGTAATTATTATTTACATCTGAATAAACTGAAGCAGCGTAAAGTGAAATGCCTTGCTCAAGGACACAACGCACCACTCAATCCAGGAATTGAACCTACGACCTTATAACCACCATGATACAAACAGCTTTATGTCTATACTACACGCCTTCACTCTGCTTTCCAGTATACACACCTGTTTCAAGGGTTGCGTTTCATCAACATTGTTGAGCACTCTCGACTTCAAGAAAAGAAGATCAAGAAAAGTCGATCTCATTGCCAGGTTCCTCTTCCTAAAGTTCATATTTTGTGAGTGTCATTGGGTCATTATATAGGCCGAGTATTGTCTGTTATTTCCTTAGACATCATTAGTTGTTGTCATGAAGTAGGTGTTCCATTTCCACATAGAAGTACATCACATCAGTCTTCGACCCAGTTAATAATTTTCATAACAGAAGAAAACGTCATACTTGATGGATGATCACCTCAGCCAATTTCTCTTATCTTTCCGTATTATAACGTTTCCTATTGCTTTCTATGGTCAACTTTTCTTAAGTATCAGAGCACACTTGCGTAAGTTTTAAATTAAAAACTATAAAATTCACTTGAGACCGGAGTTGTTCTTGTTTTATCACTAATTAACGCCAGATCATCCCTGATTGAATATCTCGATTAACAAAGATATGCTGCATCTAGAACATACTGCATCTAGTCTGTCCTAGCTTTTTTATTATATCATGTAAAAGGAAATTCGTTGCCATTTCAAGTAGATTTCACTCCCTGGAGACGTTTTACTGGAAAATTCAAAGCTCATTGAGCTTGGATTTTCCTGTTTGATATTTTCATTATCCTTCGCTCAATTTACGTTTGTGGCCTTGATTTTGTTACGATTTAAAATCCTATATGCAACAATTAAAACAAGTTGCGTTTCTTTTACCTTCCAGTGTGATAACTTAAAAAACTTGAACAAAACTATTTTGTCTTATCCACGTCTTGCGCTTTACTTGCTTGAAAGAATTTCTCTTCGTTTACCCTAAACACCCTACTTTCTTTTTAATGTTTTATACGCAGAAGATTCGATTTTGCTTTGGATTTAATTTCATTTGTTCAAGAAACATCCACAATTGTCTCAATTTTCTCTTTTCTTTGTACCGTCTCGATTTTTTTTTTTTTTCGGAAATTGAGTTCATTATTATGGGGTTTTTTAGGGATTTTTACTATTTTTTCTTTAGCTTTCTTTCCAATGAGTGGAATGACCCCTTCTTCAGAAAGCGGAAGAGCAAACGCTTGAAACTGGTCAATGATAAATGGGACAAGACACGACAGTTAGCGGTAAAATATGACGGGGGCGATTTAAGCATTCTTCACTTCAGCTCGACTTTACAAGGATGTCATCTTCTGACCCCGTCTCTGGATGACGCTGGCCACCTGCTCATAAATTCATCCTAGTTCCTGTCCTTACAAAGATCCGGATCGCACCAGATACCAAGCAGTTCTATTCTTTTGTTTTATTAAACACCCACTCACACACGCACCCATACTTACGCGTATATATAATATGCATACATACACACACACACACACACACACACACACACACACACACACACACACACACACACATATATATATATATATATATATATATACACATACATACACAAGCACGAATACACGCACACATTCGTACGTGTGCGTGTCTGTGCAATACCTCAAACTTCTATAAAACGTGCAGCTCCACACTTAATATTAGTCTTGTTACTTATATATTTTTCAGGCTATCACAAACTATTCTCATTGCCTCCTTTAATAATGGTCAATTTAGTCTGTAACGTTTCCTTGTCCTAACAAGCTTTCTACTCATATTCCCAAATTCCTTCTAAAACTATATTCTTTTCTACTCTAAGCACAGGGCCTGCAAATTTTTTGGGTAGGGGAGGGACAGTCGATTAGATCGACCCCAGTACACAACTGGTAATTAATTTATCGATGTAATCGACTTAATCCCTTTAGCTGTCCTTGTTTGTCCCCTCTATGTTTAGCCCCTTGTGGACAATAAAGCGATAAGAATCGTTAGACGGGCAAAATGCTTAGCAGCATTTCGCCTGTCTTTACATTCTGAGATAAAACACTGCCGTGGTTTGACTTTGACTTTCATCTTTTCAGGGTCGATAAAATAAGTACCAGCTGAGCGCTGGGGTCGATGTAATCGACTTACCCTCTCCCTGTTATGTTCTGTATCTTATTCTATCGGCAGAAAAGATCAATAGGACACGTACCAGATTTACAAAATCATTAGTATTGATTGATCCAGTTCAATGGCTGAAACAAGCAAAAGATAATATATTTTTCTTATTTTTCTTGTCTTGTCCGTTTGATTTAATGTTTTTCCTGACAATTACTGCTTTCCCCAAGTCACATCCGACATCTGTATATTGTCATGCATTCTATGATTGCCGTCTGGATGATACCAATCAGGTAATCAATCTACCTCTCTCTTTTCCATTCAAAGCTTACACAAATATCGTATCACATATATTTCTCTTAATTTCTCCCATACGTATGTATCTTTCATGTATCAAACAGAAAAGGTTTAGCGCCCATGGTCCTTTTTTTTAGGACCAGAAAGATAATCCATCATATTTCTGCAACACCTGTATTTTTCTGAGAAATCTTTAGATAGTGATCAAGATTGGAGTGTCTTTCAAATATTGTCTGTCTTTTCTTTTAGTCTTTTACTTGTTTCAGTCATTTGACTGCGGCCGTGCTGGAGCACCGCCTTTAGTCGAGAAAATCGACCCCAGGACTTCTTCTTTGTAAGCCTAGTACTTATTCTATCGTTCTCTTTTGCCGAACCGCTAAGTTACGGGGACGTAAACACACCAGCATTGGTTGTCAAGCGATGTTGGGGGGACAAACACATACACACACATACATATATATATATATATATATATATATATACGACTGGCTTCTTTCAGTTTCCGTCTACCAAATCCACTCACAAGGCTTTGGTCGGTCCAAGGCTATAGAAGAAGACATTTGACCAGTGCTGCGCAGTGGGACTGAACCCGGAACCATGTAGTTGGTAAGCAAGCTACTTACCACACAGCCACTCCTACGCCTATGTAATAATTTTTTTTATATTGTAATTATATTGTAACAAATTTATATATATATATTTAGTATCAGATAATGTTGTATAAAAAAAAGATTTTTGGTAATAAATTAAATAAAAAATATGGGCACTAATGGGTCAAATACAACATACGGCTTTACCTCTGATGGCTTTTTTTTTTAATCTTAGCCATTAAGGACATCGTTTCTGTATCTTATCAGAATTCTACTGCTTAATCATTAATTCTAAGTTTATTCGTCATTACTTTATTTGCAGATTCTTTCAAATTTCTTGTAGATTTATCCTTTCTCTTTATTTTTTATCTTTTACTGGTTTCGCTCATTGGACTGCAGGCAATCTGGGGCAACGCTTTGAAGGGTTTAGAGGAACAAATCCCCAATCCTTAATTTTAAGTCCGGCGTTTATTCTAGCAGCTAATTTTGCCAAGCCGCTATGTTACGGGGACGTGAACAAACCAACAGCGGTTGTCAAACGGTGGTGGGGACAAACACAAGGACACGCGCGTGCACACACACATATGCATACATGTGTGAATATGTGTGTGTATTTGTGTGCGTATTTGTGTGTGTATGTGTGTATGTGTGTGTGTGCGTTTCTGTGTGTTTTAGTGTGTGTGTGTGTGTGCGCGCGCGCGTGAGCATGTGTGTTTTTGTTTGTGCGGTGGATTTCCACACAGTGACTTGTAGTATTATTTTATATATGTACTGAATTCTGTGTAACGTTGAGAGTCCTCATATGGCCAATCTTTATTCCCTCCTGGCTCGATAAAATAACGTAGCAGTCAAACACAAGAGTCGATTTAATCGACTAACACCACACACACACACACACACACACACACTTTCCAAAAACAAAAGCGAGAGTGCTCAGCACTATTCTAAATGGATATGAGGTAACGGCAAGAGCAAAGATAAATCCGGATAAAATGGGTTGGTCTGCAGTTTGACGCCTGAAGAAGCAAATCTACGTCACCAGATTGGATCTTGGAGCGCTGAACAAATGGATAGATCAAGCAACTTGGATTCTGGTTCCGTCCGGACCTCTAGATGAACAGGAACTGGAATGAGGTTACGAGCAAGTGGCCAACCCCACTCGGTAATTGGCTCAGAAGAAGCTATCGCTTACAAATCGAGCTGAGGTGGCGGATGCTTCTATTACCTCCGTCATAATTTTCCGCCGTGCCATCGTGCTTTACCTCAATTCCTGTCTGACCAAATTTAAGAGTCAGCTCTTTCACTTCCTGTGGAAGAATTACACGGGTCAGGTGGCCGATCTGCTTTCAGCTTCCTCCATGACTGTGGCGAAGCTCGAAAAATAGCCTTTGAGAAAGAACACATACCCGTAGTGTTCAAGGCAATTTCGTCTTTTAGTAGTACTTTTCGACCTTTTCTACTTATTTGTCACTCCAAGTATTGCAATATCTTTGATTTTGGCTTCCTTTCTTCCTTTATCCACAACAACCATATCTGGTCTCCGAGACTCGATTAGGAAGTCACATTGTAAAATCCCACAGTATGTTATGTTCCTTGTTCTTAGTGACTCCTTCTGATTCATGCTCCTACCATTTCTGTTCTCTGTTCAGGCCGTACTTTTCGCATAGCTTTCAGTGGACGAACTTAGCCACGTTATCGTGCCTCCTTTTGTAGCACTTTTGAGCCAGCTTGCTGCACTCAGTCACAATATGTGAGATTGTTTCGTTTCTGCTGCCATACACATCCTACAAAGGAGCGATTCGCTACTCTTATCTATTTGGAACTTGGTGTAATTAGTTCTCAGAGCTTGTTCCTGGGCGCTGCATATCAATGCCTCAGTGCATCTTTTCAGATCACTTTTTCTTTAACCATTATTATTATTATTATTATTATTATTATTATTATTATTATTATTATTATTATTATTATTAATAATAATAATAATAATAATAATAATAATAATAATAATAATAATAATAATAATAATAATAATAATAATGCGGCGGGCTGGCAGATTCGTTAGCACCCCGGGCGAAATGCTTAGCGGTATTTCGTTATTTCGCCTGCCACATCGTTCTGAGTTCAAATTCCACCGAGGTTGACTTCGCCTTTCATCCTTTCAGAGTCGATAAAATAAGTACCAGTTGAACACTGGGGCGTCATTGTAATCGATTTAACCCCTTCTGCCGATATCGCTGGCCTTATGCCAAAATTTGAAACAATCATCATCATCATCATCATCATCATTATTATTATTATTATTATTATTATTATTATTATTATTATTATTATTAGGCATATCTTAACGAGGCAGATCCCAGCAATTGTCTTAAGACATTACAAACAACGGGGAATGTCTCAACCACTTCAACTGTAGCCTTGACACGATGAGTGTTGTTATCCGGACGATTTTCTGAACTCATTTCAATGTCGTCCATTGTTATTTATCACCAGGTCAGGATTGTCTTCGAATTCACTGGTCTGCTCGATCAAAACTATCCTCAATCCTTGGTAAAACAAAGGCAACAATAACTACAACTACACATGCTATTGTTATTACTGCCGTCGCTTTTGTTTAACCCTTGGTCAGCCCTTGTTTAACAACCCTGTGACCTTCTAAATATAAGCAAAGCGTATTTTTGTATTAACTTAACGACATCGTATCTTTTCTCGTTTTAAGAAGGTTGTGTGATTGTAATTGTTGTAGTTGTCACTACTACCGCTGCTGTTTTTGTCGCTCCACAAAGCCAGCCCTGACCGAGTAGACCAGTGGTTCTCAGCTAGGGTCCACATGGCCCTTAGGTAGGGTCCATATAAGATTTTACTGTTTAAAGTTTATGTACAATAAATTGCCTATACTTCTGATGTACGCAAAATATTTCAAGATTTTTTTTTTTATATATATACAATTCCTTATAACGCTTAATTACAAAAATACCATGGGACTTTTTTAAACATCGAATAATTATTAGGGTCCTGTATTGTAAAATAGGAGGCAAAGGGATCCATAGGCCAAAAATGATTGAGAACCGCTGGATACGTTTGGCCCTTTAGTATTTCAACCTGTTACATCTTACTTCGGAGTCGTTTAATATGTGTGTGTGTGTATACGCGCGGGGGGGGGGGGTATTCAATGCATTTTTTCTTCTCTTTTACTCTTTTACTCTTTTACTCTTTTACTTGTTTCAGTCATTTGACTGCGGCCATGCTGGAGCACCGCCTTTAGTCGAGCAAATCGACCCCAGGACTTAGTCTTTGTAAGCCTAGTACCTATTCTATCGGTCTCTTTTGCCGAACCGCTAAGTTACGGGGACGTAAACACACCAGCATCTGTTGTCAAGCGATGTTGGGGGAACAAACACAGACACACAACATATACACACACATACATGTATACATATATATACATACATACGACAGACTTCTTTCAATTTCCGTCTACCAAATCCACTCACAAGGCTTTGGTCAGTCCGAGACTATAGTAGAAGACACTTCCCCCAAGGTGCCACGCAGTGGGAATAAACCCGGAACCATGTGGTTAGTGGGCAAGCTACTTACTACACAGCCACTCCTGCGCCTATTTAAGACACTACAGAGCATTTGACGTAAATTAGCTACTATTTCAGGCATAGAGACACCATCGCCAGTTTTAAAAAGTGTGGTTTAATAGGGTTACGGCTCTCTCTAGAATGAACCTTTTGAGAGCCAGACAAGAGAATTTATCAAGTCTAATGTCTGACACAAATGGTGTGAAGTAGCCGGAGACACGTGACCATTTACAATTGCTTTATGGGAAATATATTTAACCTCACTTACTCCATGGAATTCGGTATATTTGGCATGAAAATATAAACCTGAGCCGATAGATTTTTATCTTAGTCTTCAGAATTTGATAACAAGTAATCTCGAGAGGTTACTGTAATTCTGTATATGTATTCATAGCTGCACTGCCTGAGAAACACACACACACGCACGCACACACACACACACACACACACACACACACACACACACACACACACACACACACACACACACACACACACACACACATATATATATATATATATATATATATATATATATATATATATACTCATATATATATATATATATATATATATATATATATATATATATATATATATGTATATATATATATAGTATATATATATATATATATATGTATGTATGTATGTATACATATACATATACATATATGGGCAATGTTGAGCTAATGGTGAATTGTGCAAGAATGCTCATTCTACACATTCTACACCAATGTCTATGTGTGTGTGCGTGTGTGCGTTTGTGCATGTAATCACACACACACGCACGCATGTATATACACGCATATAATGTGAATACATAGTCGTATAGGCATATGTACTCTCACATATGCACGCACATTTTTACACACAAACTATATATATATATTCATAATATATTCATAATATATAGATATATATGTATACACGTATGTGTATTATGCACACAATCACACAAACATATATACATACATACATACATACATACATACATACATAAGTAAACAGATTTTAAATAGTTTTGCTGAATATGTCTCCTGTGACCAGCAGAATACTTGTAATATGAAAAAAAAAAACCTCAAACACTCCAAGAAAATTACATTAAGATTAATAAAGTCGTTCACACGAATTAAGGTCTCGTGTTAAGACGTCGTTCTTTTCTTTAAAAATACGTAGATTATCCAGTTTTTGCATGTTGTTCACTTCAGAGTTATATTTATGCATTTCCACATTTACAATGCAACCTTACCATCTATCACATTCTTCCATCTCTCTCTCTCTCTCTCTCTCTCTCTCTCTCTTTCTCTCTCTCTTTCTCTCTCCCTTTCTCAATCTATATGCTTATCTTTATCTATATATCTATATCGCATTTTCTCTGCCCTTCCCTGTATTTCTATTTATCTGCCTAACTGTCTGATATATCTATCTATATCAGTGTCTTTCTTTCAATACATAAATTTTACATACAATATATGAGTACATACATACATACATACATACATACATACATACATACATACATACATATATATGTATGTATGTATTTATGTTTTTATTCGGTTATATTTCTAGATTCCTTGCCAATAAAGATCTGGTTTCTAACCTAGATCCAAGCCCCCTTTCATTAGAATTTTAAACAACATGAACATGATATTTGTACGTCTGTATGTTTATATACAATATATGGAATCGGTGCATGTGTAGACTTGTTTGTTTTGTTTTATGTAAGTACTCTTATACATACAGATGCATGTCTCGACTTGCTCATATATACTTAAATGCTAAACTTTCGAAAAGTTTTACAAATTTTTACAGTTCCATTGATGACGTGTGTCTGTCATCTTCTAAAAAGCTTTCTCCTTTCTAGTTTTGAGAAGCTTAATTTCTCAAGACCGATGCTAAGGCAGTTTGTTATATATCCTTGTACCCCAATAATTACAGATATAAATCTGAACTTGTAATCCCGGTAGAGTAACTGTGAATGTTTCAATAGTTCAGCGTAGATATTTTTTGGGGTTTTTTTTTTGGTTTTTTTTCATATTTTCACCTCTATTTTGGCATCTGCTGGACGACTGATTTCCGCTATTCTGCATAGTTTCTGTTCTTTGTCCCAAATCCCTATGCCTAGTTTATCATGTTAGCATTTTTGAGGTTTTAACTAGGACATTCCACCAGTATTCTTTCATATTATGAGCGGCAATGGACATTACCATCCTGTGGACCCTTATGTTTTGGCCTCAGGATTATCCTTACGATGGTATGTACCCATGTTTGTATGTATGTATGTATGTATGTATGTATGTATGTATGTGTGCATGTATGTATGTATGGGCGTATGTATGTATGTATGTATGTATGTATGTATGGGCGCATGTATGTATGTATGTATGTATGTATGTATGTATGTATGTATGCATGTTTGTATATTTGTATGTATGTATGCATGTATGTATGAATGTATGTATGTATGTATGTATGCATGCATGTATGTATGTATGTATGTATGTATGCATGCATGTATGTATGTATGTATGCATGTTTGCTTGTATGTATGTATGTATGTATGTATGTATGTATGAATGTATGTATGTATGTATATATGCATGCATGTATGTATGTATGTATGTATGTATGTATGTATGCATGTTTGTATGTATGTATGAATGTATGTATGTATGTATGTATGCATGTTGTTTGTATGTATGTATGAATGTATGTATGTATGTATGTATGTATGCATGTTTGTATGTATGTATGAATGTATGTATGTATGGGCGTATGTATAACTGAGCATATGTATGTATGAATGTATGCATATATGCATGTATGTTTGTATGCTTGCATGTATGTTGTATGCTTGCATGTATGTACGTATGTATGACATGCATGAATGTATGACATGCATGAATGTATGTACGTGTGTATGTATGTACGTATGTATGTATGTATGTATGTATTCTCTGTGTACAACAGAAGCAGTATTAGATTAAAATAGCAGTTGCGTGTCTATGTATCATGCGTAATGGAAATACATCACAGAAAGCCAAATTACTGCTTACGAAACTATCAGAGCGGAGAGATTCTACGAAGCTGGCAGAGATCCTTTGCAAAGAACCAAAAGGCTCGGCTAAAGATGGGGAAATGGAATGGACCTGGATGGAAGTGTTGTGCAACTAACTCTGTAGAACAAAGACCATTTGAATAGCGATAGAATCAGCAAACAAGGAGAGAAGAGCCTTTTGAAATGTGTCGGTGCGTGACCCTTAGCCAATCAGTTTGATAGCTTTTGTATTGGATATATATAGTCGAGGAGAATTTGCGTGTATAATCCTTTCTACTAAAAATGAGAGGCCTGGAATTTTTCGGGGAGAGAGTAAGTCGATTACATCGACCTCAGTGCTCAACTGGTACTTATTTCATTGACCTCGAAAGGTTGAAAGGCAAAGTCGACCTTCACGGAATTTGAACTCAGAACGTATAGACAAACAAAGTGCAGCTAAGGATTTGTGTGTGTAACAACGTTAAGTATCAGTCTTACTGTGTTTAGAATTAGGACAACATTACACGAAAATGGGCTTTGTATAATGTACACGATTGAAGTGACGATGTATGACCTAAAATTTTGATCTTTTTTTTAGCCTTTTTTATGTGCAGCGCTAATGACCTTTGCCTGACCTCCGAGACCGGTGGAGGAAATTAAAAGCAATTGGGAGCATCGTTCGAGTTATCCTGAGACTAGAGACCTCGTGCGAATACGTGTAACAAACAGAACGCAGCTAGTGTCACTCCAAAGCAGGCGGTTGTGTTAAACTAGGCGATGAATTAGGTCCATTGTCCGTACATCAAATATTCAAACAAACCATTTAGTCAATTAATAGCTTTAAATTTTATTGACTCCTCTAACCTGCCATTCACTGCCATCTCCACCACTACAATAACAAAAACAACTACAGTTCACAAATTTTAATTAAGGAAACGCTTGTCATTTCCATGTTTGGTTAGTTATATTATAATTAAATAATTTTGAATAAATAGACTGACTGAAAAAGCCATTAGACAACATCTTGAAGCCTCAATAAAAAAAAACTAATTTAATAATAACTAAACTATCATGCCTAATTATATAATATAATTATATAATATAATTATATAATTATAAAATATAATCAGGTGATAGCCTTGAAGATGAGCAGTTACGTTATTTCCACCAGTATTTTTATTAAAGGAAGAATATTTTTCTCGAGCATTTGACTTTCTGGATGATCTACTTTTCATTATGCATTGAGGTTGGTTTGTTGAAATGGATTACCTGCCCTTTTTTTATAAATTGAGAGATATCTAGACAAGATTACAAGGATAACTTAACTCATGCTTGAACGAGTATTTAGTAATTCAGACAAGTATATGCATACGGAAATATTTTTATAAGTTTTGAATTTATCCATTTATTCAAATTGTAATCTAATAATTCTTTCTAATTTTGGCAGAAGGCCAGCAATTTCGAGGTGAATGGAGATCGATTATATTGACTTCAGTGTTCAAAATATTTCGACGTAACGTGAAACAGAGTGACTCTAGCTGAGTTCTGTCTGTTACACGTATTCGCATGAGGTCTCCAGTCTCAGGATAACTCGAACGATGCTCTCCATTGCGGTTGCTCGTGAATCGTAACTTTTCATTTCCTCCACCTGTCTCGGAGGTCAGGCAATGGTCATTATCGCTGCACATAAAAAAGGTAAAAAAAAATCAAAATTTTAGGTCATACATCGTTACTTAAATCATGTACATCAGAGGCTCTCAAACTTTTTGGGCCACCGCCCCTCTCATGGCCACATAATACCCCCAGCGATCCCACCCCTATTTTTATGTATAAATAAATATTTTATATTTTAATAATTTATATATACTATGAATCGTTTGATATTTAATGTAATAGTATATAATTTGTATACAATACTGTGATATTATAATAATTTCATAGCGTCCCTAATCCACTGCCTTCCTCCAACGCCTCCTTTTTCTCTACCCCACCCATCCCCTCCCCCTTAGGCACCAGCGCCCACCTGGACTGTCTCAACGCCCACCGGAGAGCAGTAGCGCCCACTTTGTGAACCTATGGTGTACATCATACAAAGCCCAATTTCGTGTAATGTTGTCCTAATTCTAAATACAGTAAGACCGCTGCTTAACGTTGTATTACACACACAAATCCTAAGCTGCACTTTGTCTATACGTTGTGAGTTCAGTGACTGCAAATTGAATTTACAAACCGCACCGACAATTCTATCACGTGCTGCTCGCAACCAGAAACAGAGCTCGTATCCAATGTCAAGGTAGCAGTGCGAGATAAAAGGGTGAACTTTATCCATCTGACTGCCAAGTGACATTCCTGATAGCAAGGTGAACTACTGAGATAATGCAGAATAATATGTATTGTCATGTACCATAATGAATGGCAGTAGGAGGTTTAAGATTATGACACTCGACTCCAATACTTTAAACATGCGAACCAACAAAGGAGAATCCACGTTGTCACTAGAACTGCTAGGATTACGAACCAAATCTTTCTCTAATCACATCTATTATATTAAATTAGGAAAAGGCATAATGTACTCTTGTAAAGCGACTAAAAAGACGACTGGATTGCTTTTAATCTTA
>NC_142932.1:30758324-30760824 GCF_046866305.1 Octopus bimaculoides
TACACCTTTTGTGACAATTATAACGAACGTACTTTTTTTTTTTTTTTAATATCAGAGCAATAAGGCGTTTGAATTAGGCATTTCAATAGAACAGCTATACCCGCGGTAATTACCGGGTACACTTTCTAGTATCTACATATATGTATATGTATATATAAATGTGTGTATATATATATATATATATATATATATATATATATATATATATATATGTGTGTGTGTGTGTGTGTGTGTGTGTGTGTGTGTGTGTGTGTGTGTACTAGCTGGTGTACCCGGTAATTCCCGGGGGTAAAGATGTTCTATTGAAACGCCTTATTACTCTGATATAAGAAAGCAACTTCGTTATAACTGCCACAAAAGCTGTATTTTCCGTCACGAAAACGTACAAAAACTGTTAGCTGGAAGAGGGAGAGATTGTCGGAGGTTGGCGAGAGAGGTTGTCGGAGGTTGGCGGGAGCGTTTGTCGGAAGTTGTCGAGAGAGGTTGTCGGAAGTTGACGACAGAAGTCCAATGTCTGACCCTGTGCTTTGTTGATCCTCATTGCAAAGCTTAATCTCAGTGGGAATTGTAGCCTTTTCAAATCAATTTGTGTGTCGGAAGGAATCAGAGGAATCTTTGGAACGAAAACATCTTCACCATTTGCTTTCCCAGTCAGTATTGTTGTCTCCAACACTGTCTGCATCAATATTTTGATAATAAGTCTTGTGCCATTGCATTAAAAATATAACTTTAGATTCAGTTTATGCGGTGGTAGACATGAAGGTGCAAGGCTATTGAGGAATTCAACGGGGTAATGAACGTGGTAATTCAACGGGGTAATAATCATTGGTGTGGAGCACAGTATCAATTGACTTGTGTGTTCGACGTCGGAGTTATGGGAATTCATAGTGTAATGAAATTTAATTGAAAACCCTGCATAAATTGGCAGCATTTGGAGATGTCGAAAAAATATCTATTAATGCAATGTGTAAATTAATTGCAGCAATATGTATATAACTGTTTAGATATTGAATTGGAATAGACGAAGAATAATTGTTTTATTTTGTAAATATGAAACAATGAATCGGAGGCTTACTTGAGATCGCCGTTGTCGCATTAGAGCCGCTTGTGAAGTAGCAAAGCACCCAGTCGTACTCTGACTCGTCGTGGTATTTTGAAGGTAAATTTTATGAAGGCTAATTTATTAAAGCTAATATATGAATGTAGTATATATGTATAGAAATATATGAATGAAGTGCTAGAAGAAAGTGCAATAATAACGTTCACACTCACTGGTGGTCGCTCTCAGTAACTGCGTTTAGTTTACAAATTTTTTTTTTATAACTATCGAAAAGTAGCCAGAAGGATGCGTGTGTTTGTGTATTTGTTTAAAAAGGTTGAATTAGATTCGTCCGTTAATTTTGAGTTTCCACAATGAGATTCGACCAGAAGACACGCACTAATGTCTGAGTTATCCAGTTTCTCTCTCTCTCTCTTTCTATACACACACATATATATATATATATATATATATGTATCTATCTCTCTGCCCACTCTGTGTAAGTATATATATATATATATATATATATATATGTATATAACACTTGACACCGAACAGCAGTAACTGTATTCAGCTGAATAGACGTCAGTGATTGGTTGAAATTACAGAAATACGACAACTTTAACATGAAATAACTTGCGATGTACAATTTTTGTTAAGAAGGTTAAGAGAAGTTGTTTTATATGACACATTCTACCAGTGTCCCTAGTTTGAAAGTGTTTCGTTAAGAAAACAAATGTTGCCCGTCAAACCCCAAAGATCCTATATATATATATATATATATATATATATATATATATATATATATATATATATATATATATATATATTATACAAATATCCCTCATGAATATGCGATTGAGGCAATTAAATTCTGGCTGCACAAACACCCAGAAACATTTCCTAATCGCATCAACACAACTTTCATCATAGAATCACTTAAGTTCATTCTGACCAACAATTACTTCCTGTTTGCAGACACATACTTTCGCCAAAAATGTGGTATCGCGATGGGTACTAAAGCTGCACCAGTCCTTGCGAACCTCATAATGGGTTTTTTTGAATTAACACTATATGAAACCTCACGTCAGAAATTTGGACACCTTTTCCACATCTTTTTAATGGATAACTGGAAAAGATATTTGGATGATTGTTTCATCATATAGAATGAACCCTATGAAAAACTTCTAGAATTCAAATCCATTCTTAATAACATACATCCCAACATTCAATTCACTATGGAATTCAGCAAACATCATCTCCCTTTTCTTGATCTCTTAATCATAAAAACACCTAATAACCAAATCACAACCGACATCTACCACAAACCTACAGACTCACAACAATACCTCCTTTTTAGCTCATGCCACCCAAAACACACCAAGATAAATATCCCCTTTAATTTAGCTAAAAGAATTTGCACCATTGTCTCTGACCCTACCACTCGAGAAATACGCTTAC
>NC_142932.1:30765824-30785824 GCF_046866305.1 Octopus bimaculoides
ATTTTACGTTATTTATTATTAAAGCCAGATTCTTTTTATTACGAACCATGTCATATTTGGTATTTACAGATTCGCCACTTTCCTCAACAGACACCATTTCAACATCTTCAGGTTGTGAATCGGGGTTTCTCTCTTTAAAAAATATACCGTCAACACGTTGTGCATCTGTGTAATCCATTGTTGAGCGGAATATTTATAAAGATGCGGGAATGTATTATGGGAACAACAAACAGTGGATTGTTCTGAAAGTTGACTTTAAAATTTCACAGCAGTTAAGGAACGGAAATAGACGATAAATTAGTGCTGTTTTTGTCGTTGTTCAGCACAGAAATAGCAGTCAAATTGTATTCCTTATAAATATCAAGATGGTGGGAATAACTCAAACGATTATCCAATAGACAGTAGTAAATATAAGTTAATACTTAATAAGTAAAAGATCCACATTTGTTAAACTTACACCTGGATTAAACCAATGTATAACTGCTAATAAACTGATAAAATGTGCAGACATAACTTGATAATAAATTAGACAATCCACTGAATGAGAATTTCACTGAATTTGTATGATACAACAGTCGTTTCTTAGCACCCGACTACTTCGGCGTTTTATTTTTTTCCTTTTCTGAATATATGTGTAAGATAAGTCACGCTTTAATAAATACTGGTTAGCAACGGATCAATGATAAAAGTTTCTACATTTAGGTCAGTGAATGGGCTAGGCAAGTTTTCTATGCATATTTTTCTGAGAAAACTAGTTTTTTTCATTGGAAGTTTTATTGTCCGATGCGTATAGCTGTCGTAAATATAGATATACACAGGGAGAATATACAAATAATAACAACAGACGAGGACAGGTGGTGTAAATAACAAAAGTATATATTAGTATGACGCTCGGGAATACGGAAAGTCTTTGACGTTTCGAGCTACGCTCTTCAACAGAAAGAATACGGAGACAAGGAGAAAAACACGGAGAAAAAAAATTGAATAGTGTTCAGTCAACGGTCAATCATAATATGTACACACACACACACACACACACACACACACACACACACACACACGCACACACACACAGATAGAGAGTCAACAAGTGAGACCATGATAATCTCAATATAGAAAACACTTAGAAGTGCTCAAATGATTCGGGCTTACACCCCGATATCTTCATCGGGAACCAAATCAACAGGGTAAAGAGTGGCCATAAAGAAGACGCAAGTGAACAGATATGGAGACATGGATCCAAATAAACAGAGAAGCCATACATATATGTATGTATGTATGTATAGCTACGCAGACGATATGTATGTATTTTTGTATTTTTTTTTCTATGTATTTTCTATGTATTTTTTTTTTTTTTAAATATGTGGGGTAGACGAGGCCCATTAGCCAAGTGAAGGCAACTCTTCTAGGAGAAGGACACTCCGACATAAAACCAGGTCCATGACCTCTGTGGGAGCAGACTGGGCTCTCTTTCTTTTTTATGAGGTCGTGGTTGGGACAACCAGTATAGGAGAATAAAACTCCGAATTCAAATTGATCTACCACTGCTGGCTTGCAGTCTCCTTTTGAGGAAAAGCCTAGGAGAGGATACTCTGATATAAAACCTGCAGTCAACTTAGTACTAGTCATCTTGCTCTCGCTTGTCACTGGATTATACTATTTTGACCTAGAGAGTGGCAAAGGTGTTGTACAAGCGTTTGTCACTAAAATCCAATGAAGTACAGATGTCCCCAACAAGACAAAACACTGTCAAATCACAGTCATCTTAGTATGACCCGAGAAAAAATTAGGGAAAAGAAAGAGAGAGAGAGAGGAGGAGGAAGGATGGATGGGGGGAGGAAGGAAAAAGGAGTGAGAAGGGCAAGAGAGGAGAGGAAGAAAGAAGAAAGGAGGAGAGAAAAGTCCTGTGGCGATGGAGGAGTGGCGACGTATGCAGACTTGACCGGTTGGAAGCATACAGTTACAAATCTGCACATAAGGCGGCAGGGTTCTTATCTTAACATCGCTAACATGTCTTCATGGACAGGGGCTGTTTTCGGTGGAGAATCCTGTGTCTGAGCAGCCCTTTCAAGGAGAACACTGCTCACCTGGATATACTGGGAAGGTGCTAGAAAAGGTGCATTAAAAATTGTCTGTCCGCACTCTGCTGGTTAGTTTACTGCGGCTAACGGTGGTTCAATATAGCAGGAACGAACGAAGAAATATAAGCAATAATAAAAAGTATGCGAGGAAAAAGGTTTTACTTAACTTGGCATGCTGGAATGTGAGAACTCTCTTGGATCGAGCGGATAGGCCTGAAAGAAGAACAGCTCTAGTAACTAAGGAGCTGAGACGTCTTAATGTTGATATTGCAGCTCTATCTGAAACAAGATGTTCAGGTGAAGATCATCTTGTTGAAAGAGCAACCGGCTTCACAGTGTTCTGGGTTGGGAGGCCAAAGGGAGAGAAAAGGGAGGGTGGTGTTGGGTTTGCAATTAGAAGTAATTTACTGAAAGACCTAGAACAACCACAAAGTATAAATGACCGTATGATGAAACTCCGGATCCCCCTCTCTTGTGGACGCTTTGTGACTGTTTTCTCCATCTATGCTCCCACACTCTCAGCAAATGAAGAAAATATCCATGCATTCTATGAGGAACTTAGAAGTAGTATCCTCTCAGTCCCTCTGAATGAGAAGTTGGTTGTGCTCGGCGACTTCAATGCACGTGTTGGCAGGGACAATAGTGCTTGGAATGTACTTGGGTGGTATGGAATAGGTAAGGTGAACAAAAATGGTTTACACCTGCTACAAATGTGCTCTGAACTAGGGTTGGCTGTTGGGAACACATTTTTTCACCATAAGCTGAAACATAAAGTCACCTGGATTCATCCAAGATCAAAGCAAGGTCACATGATTGACCTTGTATTAACTCGGAAATCTGACCTACAGGATTTGTGTAGTCTCAGAGTATTGCGAGGAGCTGATTGTGATACTGATCACAAAATGGTTAGGGCTAAGTTCAAATTCAGGGTTCGTACAAGAAAGCGCAGTGCAGGTGTGCGAGTCCCCCTAAAAATTGATGTAGGACAACTTAAACAGCCACAGGTCTCACAGCTATTTCGAGATAGGTGCAGTAATATTTATTTTGAAGGTTCATGGCAATCTTTTCGAGAAGGATTATATAAGGCTGGAGTGGATGTGCTGGGTTTTAAGAGGAGACAACATAGAGATTGGTTTGACTCCAATGATGCAATGGTAAATGAGCTACTGGCAACAAAGAGGTCTACTTATGAAAAACTTCTTAACCCAAACATTAAGGGCAAAGAAAAACTAGAAAAGGTATACAGAGCGCAGAAAGCAGAACTGCAAAAGGAATTAAGGAGGCTCAAAGATACCTGGTGGAGTAATTTGTCTGAGGAAATACAGGCATCTTATGACAGGAAAGACATTAAAAACTTGTACGGCTTATTGCGATAAGCTTTTGGACCGCAGTCCTCAACGTATGTTCCCTTGAAATCAAAGGACGGAATTCACCACATTTCAGAAGCTACTTTGAACAAAATGCAAAGTGGTGCATCAACATCTTCTGCCCAATCTGATAGAATTCTGACAAAACTGTGTAGCAACAGATCGCCAGCAATTGCTTCATCACAAATTGCCGTTCTAGCTCCTGCGAAAAGGGATTACCCTGCTATGTATAATCAGGGCAGCGCAAAAAGTTGTTTTGCACAAGCATTTGTATAGCCAATTAGACGGATGAAATTTACGTACGCTTAATAATGTTACGCAAAACAGCCTTCAGACTTTCCCTATTAATTTCATCGTCTTTTGAATTAAGAACATATTTACATCATGAGGGTTTTTTCATTGTAAGGCTTTCTTTTTTAGTTGATTTTCACTTAGCAAGACTTATTGTAGATGGTGTAATAAGTCACACCCGGACAAGGTTGGGTTATACTGCTTGTAGTCACTAAACACAAGACAACTTCTGCGTCTTATTTATTTCATATATCGTGTGAATATTACCATGTTATTTGTAAGAGATGTTATGCTTAAAAATTACTGGTTATAAATGAACCAATGGGAAATTAACTACAGTTAGGACGACGACGATGACAGAAAAGCTATCTTTGTAATTTACGCGTAAGAAATATCACAAATATTTTTCTTACAAAACGACATATATTTATTGCGATATTTTTGTTCAATGTGTCTAGCGTTGCGAATGTACATTTGAACACGAACACAAACACACACACACACACACACACACACACACATGCACACACACACACACACGCATATGCACACACACACGCACACACACACATACACCCACAGACGTACACGAACTCTACACACACACACGCAAACATACATACTTACGTACATACCTATATACGAACTTACACGCATAGTTATATATATATATACATCCTCCATCATATATCATTCTGTGCTATTATATTTGCGTTTGGGCTTCTGTAGTATGTGAATGAATAATTGAATTAGTTGTGCTTCCTCGGGCCATATATAAATATTGTCCCCGTAAATTGAAATTCTCGGCTTCAAGAGCAACTTATCTGTCTGTCATAGCCTGGAGTTGGTAGTAGCCATTGAGTGTATCAAGTGACGTGTTGTGGCTGAAGGTCCGTTGTTTAACTGCTTTGAATATTTATATACCGGCCGAGGAAACACAACCGAATCTCATGATACAGGAAAACGCTTGCATAGAAACAATTGTAGTGATTGCAAATAAATGTCCAACCGTACTTCTTCTTGCTGACTCTAACTTATTGAATTATATATATATCTATATATCTATATATATATATTTGATCCTTTATATTGAACACTCAATATTTCATCTACATTCAATACTTTATTTCATGGTGCCATCCATTTTTATTTTATTTTATTTTATATTATATATTGTATATTATATTATATATTGTATATTCCATATTCTATACCCCACATTGGTTCTGCAGAAATATAAATAAAACATAAAAAACAGACAGTGTTGGAATTCTTTTAAACAAAATAATATATTCCTCTATACACAATCATACAAAAAAACCACCTTTTTTGTATTTATTTTTACTCGCATATATATATATATATATATATATATATATATATATATATATATATATATATATATATATATATATATATATATATATATATATATGAGTAACAAAAAGGGAGGAATTTCGATTATCCTCGCGTGGCGAGTTGTAATATAAACAAGAAATTAAAGAACCAAAATGCAAAACACTTTACATAGATTTAATATAATTTTTAATATATTTTATATTGTGTTGCTCGACCGGTTTCACTTTCACTAATCATGACATGTATATAGATGTATTTATATATATATATATATATATATATATATATATATATATAATTGAGAAGAGAGTGGAAGAACGTATGTTAAACGAATATTTTATTTGTAAAAGTATAGTTCTTTTGTTAACATGCTTACTATGGAAGGAACCTGTTTCTTTTTATTCAACCGGGGATCATCGTTTATAGACTCATATTCATAGGCAACTCTACGATTTACCGAAAGCATTAATTGTTGCAGTTCAAGTCGGTCTCCGTCTTTTTCCAAAATGTGGGCTAACGACTGAATAAACCACGATCCATTAATAGAATCTGTCCAGGAGTAAAATTCAGGGACAGTGGAATAAGCCAGAAGAACGTCTGCCCAAAGTGGTACTTTGTGAGATGTAACATTTTGATATTCGCCTCCAAAAGCAGCGGCATCGTGCATAATTACTCCACTGTCCATTTTCGTTCCCCGACAGGCTTGTATGAAGAATAGTTTTGGCTTACCTATTAAACCTGGGCATCTATCAGGAAGCAACATCTTCACTAAATCGTTAAGATTTACCTTACCATCAGTACCATAAATCTGGTCATCGTCTTCACCGTGGGTCAATAAAACACAAACGAAACAGTTATAGTTCCCATGGTCCATCGCTGATATATCCGTAAAGATTTGTTTCATGCTTTTCACTGATAAATTCTTGCGGTTAATCACATTAAAACGCAATGTCTTCAATGTATTTTCAATTGCTGATGCATCTCTGTGGGATCCCTGTCGTTTAGACATTTTAGTCGATTCGTCGAAACTTTCATTGTCGATTATTAGAGCCAGGTTCTTTTTATTACGATCCATGTTATATCTGGTATTTACGGATTCGGTGCTGTTCTCAACAGACGTCATTTTAACATCTTCCAGTTGTGAATCGGGATTTCTCTCTTTAAAAAAAATACCTTCAACGCTTTGTGCATCTGTGTAGTCCATGGTTGATCGGAACATCTATAAAGCAGCCGAAATGAGGCAGTAAAGCTTCAAACCGTCAACTGATATGGAAGTTGAGAAACGGGGGGAAAAAAAACGATAAATTTCTCGGTTTTTCCCTTAGTTCAGCTCAGAAAATTAAACCCTGACGGTGCGGATAACAGAAACGATTATTGAATTGGCATTAGTTTATATAGGTTAATGATTAATAGAGTAAAAGTTACACTTTTGATAAACGTACTCCTGGGTTTAATCGATATTTAGCGGCTGATATTAGTTGATAATTTACAAAATATGCCAAAATAACTTGATAATAAAAAAAAGATAGTCCGCTGAACGTCAATTTCACTGACTATGGATGTGATTTTACAATAGTCACTAAACACAAGACAACTTCTGCGTCTTATTTATTTCATATATTGTGTGAATATTATCATGTTATTTGTAAGAGATGTTACACTTCGAAATTACTGGTTATAAATGAACCAATGGGAAAATAACTACGGTTAGGACGACGACGATGACAGAAACGTTTTCTTTGTAATTTACGCGGAAGAAATGCAACAAATATTTTTCTTACACAACGACATACTTTTATTGCGAGATTTTTGCTCAATGCGAATGTACATTTAAACACGAACACACACACACTCACACATGCACAGTCACGCACACACGCGCGCACGCACGCACACATACACTCACAGACATACACGACCCCCCCACACGCATACATACATACTTACGTACATACCTATATACGAACTTACATGCTTTGTTATATATATATATATATATATATATATATATATACACACACACACATATATACATCCTCCATCATATTTCATTCTGTGCTATTATATTTGCGTTTGGGCTTCTGTAGTATGTGAATGAATAATTGAATTAGTTGTGCTTCCTCGGGCCATATATAAATATTGTCCCCGTAAATTGAAATTCTCGGCTTCAAGAGCAACTTATCTGTCTGCCATAGCCTGGAGTTGGTAGTAGCCATTGAGTGTATCAAGTGACGTGTTGTGGCTGAAGGTCCGTTGTTTAACTGCTTTGAATATTTATATACCGGCCGAGGAAACACAACCGAATCTCATGATACAGGAAAACGCTTGCATAGAAACAATTGTAGTGATTGCAAATAAATGTCCAACCGTATTCCTTCTTGCTGACTCCAACTTATTGAATTTTATATATATATATATATATATATATATATATATATATATATATATATATATATATATATATATATATATATATATATATATATATATATATATATATATATATATATATATATATATATATATATATATATATATATACATATATATATATATATATATGAGTAACAAAAAGGGAGAAATTTCGATTATCCTCACGTGGCGAGTTGTAATATAAACAAGAAATTAAAGAACCAAAATGCAAAACACTTTACATAGATTTAATATAATTTTAAATATATTTTATATTGTGTTGCTCGACCGGTTTCACTTTCACTAATCATGACATTAAAATGTATTTAAATACGTATTTTCTTAAGAAAAAGATTTTTTGCTCATGTTGTGTATGGAGTTTATGAATGGTTCAAAAAGTAGGAAAATCTAAGGGGAGCTAATTCGTTATCGTTATTATTGTGGACAGAGGGAATATTGTTCATCTTTCGGTGGTTGTTGGATATATATATACATATATATTTAATAATAATAATAGGGATAAAAATCCAAAATTACAGTTAAAAACTCAATTAAAATCAATTTATAAAACTTAAAATTAAATTAAGTTTCACAGTATTAGATATTAATAGGTATTAAATATCCTTTAATTATTAAAGAAATTAAAGAAGTATGAGTTCATGAACCTTGGTTCTTTTCCGTAAAACTATATATATATAAGCAATGTTAATTCTCTAAATGAAGTATTAACAGTAACTGCACGATAAAGTGTAGTATATTGCCACTTAAGTGTGGCTGACCCCACATTGCTTGTTTTCACCTTTTCAATATCAGTGAAGAATGTCACTGGAAAAGAAGATATAAGGTCTGCCAGGTTTTTCTCTCTCACCAAGGTCATCAGCTGTCGAACGCCGACGAAGGGAAATAACCCTGAAATCCGGATACGTTCGTGCTGCTGGCCGAGGTGAGAGGGATAACTCCCTTGGCAAACAGGACACAGTCGTGTGTCGATAAGCCAGCTGGAGGAGATGTCCTCCTGGGGCTAAAAGCAACAGTAACATCCACCCCTAGGGGTCAGCCACACTTAAGTGGCAATATACTACACTTTATCGTGCAGTTACTGTTAATACTTCATTTAGAGAATTAACATTGCTTGTTTTCACCTTTTCAATATCAGTGAAGAATGTCACTGGAAAAGAAGATATAAGGTCTGCCAGGTTTTTCTCTCTCACCAAGGTCATCAGCTGTCGAACGCCGACGAAGGGAAATAACCCTGAAATCCGGATACGTTCGTGCTGCTGGCCGAGGTGAGAGGGATAACTCCCTTGGCAAACAGGACACAGTCGTGTGTCGATAAGCCAGCTGGAGGAGATGTCCTCCTGGGGCTAAAAGCAACAGTAACATCCACCCCTAGGGGTCAGCCACACTTAAGTGGCAATATACTACACTTTATATATATATATATGCACAAAATTTCAAAAACTAGAGTAATGAGGAGAAACATGTACAGGGATGTGTATGTAACCGTGAATTGAAATATGTATAGAGATCAAAGTTAGTTATGAGTGCATCATTTAAACGTATTCTGTATTTTTCGATGAAAGAATTTTCATTATTTAAACGTTCTTGTATAGAAATTGTATCTTTGCACTGTTAGAGGGGAAAACTGAAATTTGGTTTGATGTCACCCGATGTGGATTTTCCTTCTTTAATTTCTTGTATAACCTGGTGTAGAGCTCAATATATATATATATATATATGCATCAGGACGAAGGGTTCGTCGAATACAGAATTGCAAGAAGAAAGTAAGATGACAAAAGAATAAAGAATTATCTGATGAACTTCATTAACTTACAGTCGTTTCTGCTACAGGATGCAGTGCACTCATAGTTGAGTACCCGACTAACACCTTTTAGCTTCATCGGAGAGAGCGAAGAAGGAAGGGAGTGAGCGAGAGAGAAAGAAAAAGAGAGCGAGTGAGAGGGAGAGAGAGATATATAATACATAAATACAGTGAGCGGTACCGAGCAAAAGAATGTGAATGCAGTCGTTTTGTTGGGTTGTTTGGACGGGTAGTCAGTGGCCACCCCAGTGCACTGGAGTACAGTGTTTTCTATGAATGTTTTCTCTTTTTATTTTTATTATTTTTTTTTTTGCAGGTGTAAATAAGTACTGTCTCGACTCCTAGGATTCACGTGTTGTGTTACCCGATTCCACGGCGTTTCAGTTACCGAAATCGCAACATTCATCCAAAACGGGATTTAAGTCTGTCATAGGGTTACCCATTTACGACCGAGTGGACTGACAGAATATAAAATGAAGTGTTTTTCTCAATAACACCACACACTGGTCCTGGAATATGAAATGAAGTGTTTTTCTCAATAACAGCACACACGGTCCTGGAATCGAAATTACGATCTTGAACTCGTGGGTACAACTAACTAACCGCTAGGCCACGCCCTTCCGCTCTAGTCTTTATATCTATCAAAGATTCTCTTTTCTCTCGAGAAACACTGTATTCGCTGTTTTTACTTTTTAATCGATCAAGAGTTCAGAAGAAACATTGGTTGAAGAGATTCCAGTCAAGAACTGAGGAATGGCTTTTAATTTCCAACCCGTGCATGAATTAATCCTGGGACATTATCTTAGCAGTGTAAATAGAAACATTATTTCCAATCTTGTATATAGTCAGCAATGATATCTTGCGCAACTGTTGTTAAATTTATCGCTAGTTCTTGAGCATTGTTCTTCAGCCGTGCAATTTTAACAAAGACTTAGTCATCGTATTATTGGCTACCTTTGACTCTTGAATCATAGCTCAATCTGCGCCTGCGACATTTGGTTGAAAAATTCTCTATCTCGCAGTCGGCGTAAGGTGTCATTAATTAGGTAAATCGATCGGCAAAAAAGTGAAATTGTTACCAGGTTATAAGTGTAAGTGCAGTAGTGGTGACTGGTGAGAAACTGAACAAATGTCGATGTAGCAGTAAAACAACTCTGAAATAACAGCCAACCATGCTAAGAAATGAAAGACCATATAAAGCGATGTAGTCCTAATACAAATAAAGAAAAAAAAATGTTAATGGTTATAATGTAATTTTATTATAAGTCCACTGGACAATAATTGGACACGGAAATAACAGTTTCTGCCATTAATATTAAGAAATAAAATCAAATTATCAATGTTATCATTTCTCTGTCATATATTACTGAACAAATTTTGATGAACATAAAAAAAAAATATTACAATTAAACGAAATAAGTTCTCAGAAAAGAACTGAAAACGGAGAAGTAGAAAGTTCAAGGTTATATATATATATATATATATATATATATATATATATATATATATATATATATATATATATATATATATATATATATATATATATATATATATATATATATATATATATATATATATGTGTGTGTGAGTACCATTAATATTAAGAATAAAGCAAATTATCAATGTATGCTTTCACAGCATTTTAATTATTTCAGCAAAAATGTTCGTAACGACAAAGATTTAGTAAATTAGTAGTCTTTAGTAAATTTAATATTTTATCAGTGATATAATGCAAACCTTGCAAAATCGTGTTATCGTCCTCAACTGTAGAATGATAAGTTTACAAAGGAGCAGCGGCATGACTCACTGTCATATATCTTACAGGAAATAAATTTTGATGTACGCAAAAGATATTACTATTAAAACGGAAAATCAACTTCTTACAACAGATCTGAAAACGGAAGAAAATAGGTAATGTATGTATGTATGTATGTATGTATGTAAGTATAAATGTATGTATTTATGTAAGTATGTATGTATGTATATATATATGTATATATATACATGTATATAGATGTATTTATATATATATATATATATATATATATATATATATATATATATATATATATATATATATATATATATATATATATAAGTATGTATGTATATATATATGTATATAGATGCATATATATATATATATATATATATATATATATATATATACACATATATAATTGAGGAGAGAGTGGGAGAACGTATGTTAAACGAATATTTTATTTGTAAAAGTATAGTTCTTTTGTTAACATGATTACTATGGAAGGAAGCTGTTTCTTTTTATTCAACCGGGGATCATCGTTTATAGACTCATATTCATAGGCAACTCTACGATTTACCGAAAGCATTAATTGTTGCAGTTCAAGTCGATCTCCGTCTTTTTCCAAAATGTGGGCTAACGACTGAATAAATCACGATCCATTAGTAAAATCTGTCTAGGAGTAAAATCCAGGGACAGTAGAATAAGCCAGAAGAACGTTTGCCCAAACTGGTACTTTGTGAGATTTGATATTTCGATGTTCTACTTGACCATCAGTAACATCGTACATAACTGCACCGCTGTCCAGTTTTGTTCCCCGACAGGCTTGTATGAAGAATAGTGTTGGCTTACCTATTAAACCTGGGCATTTATTAGGAAGCAACATCTCCACTAAAGTATCTAGTCTTACTTCTTTATCCGTGCCATATATCAGGTTATCGTCTTCACCGTGAGTCAATATAACACAAACGAAGCAGTTATGATTCCCATGGTCCATCGTGGATATATCCGTAAAGATTTGTTTCATGCTTTTCACTGATAAATTCTTCCGGTTAATCACATTAAAATGCAATGATTCCAATGCCTGTTTAATTGCTGATGCATCTCTATCGGATCCTTGTCGTTGAGACATTCTAGTCGATTCGTCGAAGGTTTCATTGTTGATTATTAAAGCCAGATTCTTTTTATTACGATCCATGTTATATCTCGTACTTACAGATTTGCTACTTTCTTCAACCGACTCCATTTCAACATCTTGAGGTGTTAAGTCGGGATTTCTTTCGTTAAAATATATGCCTTCAACACATTTTGCATCTGTGTAGTCCATGGTTGATCGGAATATCTATAAAGCTGCCGAAATGTGGCAGTAAAGCTTAAACTGCGAATTGCTATGAAAGTTGAGGGACGGAAAAAGACGTATATTATTTCGTTTTTTTCCCTTTGTTCAGCTCAGAAACAGCAGTTAAGTTAGTTCCGGATGGGCATATAACAGAAGTGATTATTCAAGTGATATTAGTTAATATAAGTTATTGAGACAAACACTTACCTCTCTGGCTAATCGCTCATCAACTTTTTCAAGTACCACTTGAAAAGGAAGATGAGAATAGAGAGGCAGGTTTAATCTCGTGAAAGTTTCAAAAAAAGGTGGGTGAATGTAGCAAACATGGTGCGTGCGAGGGACGAAACCACTTTGAGCATGATCCTGTAAATCGAAAAAAGAAAGAGAGAGAGAGCACTTTGCTCTCATGTGTTTATTCCCTCCCTGCCTGAGGCAACCGTGGTCTTTTCCGTAGGGTTTTCTTTCCACGGATAAACATAATCTTGCTTTTTACTTTTTAAAAATTCTTCTGTGATATACGATCCCTTTTGATCGCCTTTCTTTTCCCGATCCCTTTTGATCGGAATTTTACTTTTTTTTCTCATTTTTTCCCTTTTTCTTTTTCATTTTCGAAAAGAAAATCTCTACATTTGTATTTGTCCTCTCTGTGTTCAGCCCTGTATGGCCAATAAAGAAAGTTATCTATCTATCTATCTATCTATCTATCTATCTATCTATCTATCTATCTATCTATCTATCTATCTAGCTATCTATCTATCTATCTATCTATCTATCTATCTATCTATCTATCTATCTATCTATCTATCTATCTATTTATCTATCTATCTATAGGCACAGGACTGGCTGTGTGGTAAGAAGCTTGCTTCCCAATCACATGGTTCCGGATTCTGTCCCACTGCGTGGCACCTTGGGCAAGTGTCTTCTACTGTAGTCTTGAGCCGACCAAAGCCTTATGAAGTGGATTTGGTAGACGGAAACTGAAAGAAGCCCGTCATGTGTGTGTGTGTGTGCATTTAGGTTTTTGTATTTACGGTTCAGTAGTTCAGCAAAAGAATAAGTCGTGGGGTCGATTTGTTCGACTAAAGGCCACAATCAAATAACTGAGACAAGTAGAATAAAAGAATCTATATACATTACCAAAGTGACTAAGGTGACTAGTCAGCACCAGTGTTGCTATAGATAAGAGTCAAATCAATTCGTGACCATGATAAGTTCCGATCTTAATGACCGACAAGAGAAATGGGCGTTTGCTTTCTACGGTAATCTACTACCATACATTGCTGCCTCTTGATTGTAAATTGCGAACAGCAACCTGAATAATTTACAATTCTCATTTCATCATTTTCAGAATCATTCACCGTTTTCTATGCTATTCTCTATAAGACTGACGAGGTGAGTTAAGTTCTTTAACCCCCAGTGACAAAGTAAGGGATCATTGACAAAGGCTAATCAATTCTGAAATTATGAATGATATGACTTCATCTCGCTTGCTACAGGGAGCTTGTCTCCCTTGTCAGACATTAGACATGTACTCTCACGAGGCTAGGAGGTGTTTTAACTCTTATTTCTAGCAATGCTAGTGCTGACTAACACTTTCACTCACTCTAATGACGACTATACTTGCTGCCTCTCTATTGTAAATTGCAAACAGATACCTGAATAATTTACAATTCTCACTTCATCAGTTTCGGAATCAGTCAATGTTTCCTATGCTGTTCCCTACGTAGGGATCTAACTTGACCCTGCCTGACATTTGAAACCAAATGTACCAGCTTGTTGCTTGTCAAAACAAGCGGGAAATCCTCTCCACACTAGATGATTGATGAGGAAACATTCGACGCCCTAGGACCTGTGATATATATATATATATATATATATATATATATATATATATATATATATATATATATATATATATATATATATATATATATATATATATATATATATATATATATATATATATGTGTGTGTGTGTATGCGTGTGTGTGTACACACGTCTACACACACACACACATATATATATGTATATATATACATATTAGCGTTAAACTAATACATCCTTTTGTTGTTTACACCACCTGTATATATATATATATATATATATATATATATATATATATATATATATATATATATATATATATATATATATATATATATATATATATAGTGAAGGCGCATGGCTTAGTAGTTAGGCCATTCAACTCACGATCGTAAGGTCGTGAGTTCACTTCCCGGCGATGCGTTGTGTCCTTGAGCAAGAAACTTTATTTCACATTGCTCCAGTCCACTCAGCTGGCAAAAATGAGTTGTCCATGCGACACACAATGTCGCTGAAAGTATTCATTTAAATAACGTATTCCCAGCCTGATGATTATTGGACTTGAGTACTTCTCGTTGAGTAATCAGAACAGCAGAGGATCAGATAACTAAGAAACATATGTAACCTGCATTTTACCCATTCCACTTACTCAGTTAGGATTCTTATTCGCATCTATGGCAACTATAATTGTTAACCGTGAGCTATAAAGAAACTTTCAGCTTATCAAATCTCCTTTTTACTTCGATATGAAAATGTATCTAATCTTCGATGACAATAAAAATTTATTGTTCTTGATCACACATTGTTTCTTTTACCTGCTACTGACTGCTTGAAGCTTACAAACTGCCCATACTTAAATCACTGGATCTTACTCTTATATATCGATATATGTAAGTGTGTATGTGATATATATATATATATATATAACTGCCTACGTTTATATATATATATGTATATATATATATATATATATATATATATATATATATATATATATATATATATATATATATATATAAACGTAGGCAGTTTAAAACAATAGTTGCCCAATTGGAAGGAGGGAAGTTAACGGTAGTAATTAACCCTCCCCCATTAGCAGCAGCATGGTAGAGCCGTTGGAAGAGGCAACAGGATATCTTACACCGCTAAGTTTGAAAGTTTGGCATATTATTTTTGTTGTTGTTGTTGTTGTTATTGTTGTTGTTGTTGTCACCGTCATCGTCACCATCATTGTTATTGCTACTAGAACATTAATAACTTGTATAAAATGAACTTCTACATAGAACCTTCCAATATATACAGGAATGACACACACACACTCAACAAAACTTCCTTTATAAAAAACACTTACAGCTTTCTAGATACGGCTAATAGAGCTGATGCCACAAACAACGTATGTGGTGGAATGTTTGCTTATAAAAACTTGTATATGCACACATGAGAGTAAAGGGACATCCGAGTAAGGCTGTGCACACGAACCCACACATATATATATATGCATTGGAGTGCCTATAGCTACCTATCTATAATGTTTGTAGGCTCTTTGGGTGCCTTGTATTTTTAAGGGCTTTTTGACATATATCTTTTTTTAATATTTTTGCATGTCCCACATGCTATACCTTCATTTTTCATTTATGTATTCTTTATTATTATTATTATTATTATTATTATTATTATTACTATTATTATTATTATTATTATTATTATTATTATTATTATTATTATTATTATTATTATTATTTTCCTGCTGTACCCTTATTTTTATTTTTATTTTTATTTGTAATTTGATTTTAATTTTATTTTTTATTTTTATTTCTATCTTATTTTTGCTGTTGTTTTTCTTCTGGTCTCTACCACACCTCTGTTTTTACCTCTTGCTCTACATTTGTATGAAACCCTTTGTGAATCTCTGAAGAGGCCTAGAGGTTCGGGTATGTAACCCCATTTCAAAATGTCATCCGATAATCACTCCGGAAAGGAATATTCGGATAGAATGGGGCTTGCTAAAACTAGGCCGAAACAGCTGTAAGATTAAACTTCTGTTCATTCTCTAATTCCTTATGTACTTTGTACTTCTATATGTAAACCATGTTGGCAAAATAACATAGTCTGCCATAGACACATGTGCTTTGGTTCTTTCTTTCTTTTTCTCTTCTTCCTTTTTTTGTCACTTTTGCTATGAATTAAATTAATGAATTCAACGGGATACACCGTCTGCAAGTAGTTGGGTTCAGCATATTATCCTCCATTTTCTAATTGTTACACAAATTTTGGGTAAAACCTCCACTTTTACCCGCTCCCATTGATTGCACCTAGTATAGCACTAGTGTAGCAATAATTGGGTACCCTCCCAGCAGTATACTGGATAGATACTATCCCTTAGTGGGTTGAACCCCCCACCCCTAACTCTCTCACGTCATATATATATATATATATATATATATATATATATAAATATAAGTGAAGGCGCGTGGCTTAGTGGTTAGGGCACTCGGCTCACGATCGTAAGGTCGTGAGTTCAATTCCCGGCGACGCGTCTTGTCCTTGTGCAAGACACATTATTTCATGTTGCTCCAGTCCACTCAGCTGGCAAAAATGAGTAGTACCTGTATTTCAAAGGGGCCATTCTTGTCCCAATCTGTGTCACGCTGAATATCCCCGAGAACTACGTTAAGGTACACTTGTCTGTGGAGTGCTCAGCCACTTGCACATTAATTTCACGAGCAAGCTGTTCCGTTGACCGTATCAGCTGGGACCCTCGACGTCGTACCCGACGGAGTGCTCTTTTTACATACATATTCACACACACACACTCACACACACACACACACACACACACACACACACACACACACACACACACACACACACACACACACACACACACACACACACACACACGCACATATATATATATATATATATGTGTGTGTGTAACTTAGATAACTTCGATATGTTTCGGCCAAGGACTAGCCCATGCTATGTGTAACTCAATCGCATCACCTGTTGCTATTATGTGTATATGTACCTATAATTGAAAGGGCCGGCCTTGTCGCATTCTGCGTCACCATGAGGGTACGATGAAGGTTACATTTGATCAGAGAACTCACTATGCATATGCTTCACGACGAAGGGTTAGACGAGTACAAAGCGATAAGAAGGAAATGAAACGACAAAGGAATACACGACTATCTTAAGAACTTCATTAGCTTACGGTTGTTTCTGCTATAGGATGCAGTGGACTCATAGTTGAGTACCTGACTAATACCTTATAGCTTCATCGGAGAGAACGAGAGAGAAAGAGAGCCAGAAAGAGGGACAGAGATGAAAAGAGAGAGGGGAGAGAGAGAAAGTGCGAGAGGGAGGGAAGGATGAGGAGAGAGAGAGAGAGAGAGAGAGAGAGAGAGAGAGAGAGAGAGAGAGAGAGAACCTACGATTTATACTCGTGGTTACAACTAACTCCTTGGTCGCGCACCTTCACTCTAGATTTTATATCTATCAAAGATTATCTGTTCACTCGAGTTTTTCCTTACGCGATCCTAAGGTCGTAAATACACAGTATTCTCTAGTCTTTTTATTGATCAGGATTTCGGAGGAATTATTCTATGGTTACAATGTGGTCGAAGAGATTCCAGTCAAGAACTGAGGAATAGCTCTTAACTTCCAACCCCTGCATCAATTTATCTTGGAACATTATCTTAGCAGTGTAAATGGAACTGACCAGGTAAATTTATCACTAGTTCTTGAATATTGTTCTTGATTCTGCTCAGCCTCGCAATTTTAACAAAAACTTAGTCATCGTATTATTGGCTACGATTGAATCTTGAATCGTAGCTCAATCTGCGCCTGCGACATTTGGTCGAAAAATGCTCTACCTGGCAACCGGCGTAAGGTGTTGTTAATTAGGTAAATCGATCGGAAAAAAGTGAAATTATTAACAGGTTATAAACGTAAGTGCAGTAGTGGTGACTGGGGAGAAATTGAATAATTATCGATGTAGCATTCAAACAACTCTGAAATAACAGCCAACCGTGTTAAGAAACGAAAGACCATATAAAGCGATGTAGTCCTAATGCAAATGAAGAAAAAAAGATGTTTATGGTTACAATGTAATTTTATTATAAGTCCAATAGACAACAATTGAACAGCAAAATAACAGTTTCCGCCATTAATATTAAGAAATAAAATCAAATTATCAATATTATCACTTCTCTGTCATATATTACTAAACAAATTTTGATGTACATAAAAAAAAATATTACAATTAAATGAAATAAGCTCTCAGAAAAGAAGTGAAAACGGAGAAGTAGAAAGTTCAAGGTTATATATATATATATATATATATATATATATATATATATGTGTGTGTGTGTGTGTGTGTGTGTGTGTGTGTGTGTGTGTGTGTGTGTGTGTGTGTGTGAGTACCATTAATATTAAGAATAAAACGAATTATCAATGTATGCTTTCACAACATTTTAATTATTTCAGTGAAAATGTTCGTAACGACAAAGATTTAGTAAAGTATTAGTCTTTAGTAAATTTAATATTTTATCAGTGTTATAACGCAAACTTTGCAAAATCGTGTTATCGTCCTCAACTGTAGAATGATAAGTTTACAAAGGAGCAGCGGCATGACTCACTGTCATATATTACAGGAAATAAATTTTGATGTACGCAAAAAATATTACTATTAAACGAAATACCAAGTTCTTACAGCAGAATCGAAAACGGAAGAAAAAAGGTTATGTATGTATGTATGTATGTATGTATGTATTATGTATGTATGTATGTATGTATGTATGTATGTATGTATGTATGTATGTATGTATGTATGTATGTATGTATGGAAGTATAAATGTATGTATTTATGTAAGTATGTATGTATTCATGTAAGTATATATGTATATATATGTATATAGATGCATATATATATATATATATATATATGGGAGAATATACAAAAAATAACAACAGACGAGGACAGGTGGTGTAAATAACAAAAGTATATATTAGTATGACGCTCGGGAATACGGAAAGTCTTTGACGTTTCGAGCTACGCTCTTCAACAGAAAGAATACGGAGACAAGGAGAAAAACACGGAGAAAAAAAAATTGAATAGTGTTCAGTCAACGGTCAATCATAATAATGGCCGATCATAACAATGGCTGACCGGAAGTTAGAAATTCTTATTTCAGGAGAGCTAAGAAAGGGGGAGATAACAAACGGTGATCGGGAACGAGGGGCTGTGTGTGGGAGGTAGACTGCTGGTGATCTTGACGTATGTAGTGTGAAAATGCGGGAAGGGAGAAAGGGAGAAAGTAGTTGGTCAGTTGTAGTGTGTGCGTGGTGTGATGCGAGGGTATTGGTGTGGTGTGCGTGGTGTGATGCGAGGGTATTGGTGTGGTGTGATGTGAGGGTGTTGGGAGGTGGGGGAGGCATGGGTGGAGTGTGGGGTAGAGGTAGGGGTCTGTGGGTAGGGGTGGGTGGTGGGTGTAAGGAATTGGATGGGGTGGAGTGGGAAGGTAGAGTAGGAGTGTGTTGGGGTGTGGTGGGATGAGCTTATGAGGGGGTGTTGACGAGGAGGGAGAAGGGGAAGGTGGATGTAAGAGAGGGGGAAGATGGGTATGGGAGGGGAGAGGAAGAGAGGAGAGAGGGTGGGTATAAGAGAGGGAAGGGGGATGGAGAGAGGTGGAAGGTGGGTATGGGGGGAGAAAGAGGGGAAGGTGGGTATGGGGGGAGAAA